>NW_010312723.1:44662-62094 GCF_000700745.2 Antrostomus carolinensis
CTTCCTGGGAAAGGCAAACAGTAGAGTACGATACGAATAATGTTTTGCAGATCTAAATTAGCTGCCCAGCACTTGGGTACTTTGGTAAGTGCAAGATAGGGGAGAAAAATTATACCTATTAACATACCAAATACTTAAATATTTTACCAATAGTGTTGTAATAATACCATTTTTAAGTGGAATTTTATAATAGGCTGAATTATGAGAAATATTTAACAATAATTTATATATAACAGACTGGTCTTGCTGACAGTGTTCAACCTGTCCTACTGTGGTTTGCTGATTTACATGTATGTTTTTACATCTTGCTGTGTAGATTAACTGAGAAATCAATGGGAGAGAGCTGTCTGCTGTATCTACAAAACTGGCAGGTGTGATCAAAGATCATGATGAACACCTTGTACTGTAAAACTTGTTCCATATCTTTTCACATTAGTTTTGTGACCTGTGATGACTAACATGTTTAAACCTGCCATTTGCCAGTTCCATGAGTGGAAACAATGCTGTTGGCTCAAGTTACTGGGCAGCTTTTCCAGTAGGTTTTGTGAAGTCTTGGTTTGGAGTTGCCCATTAGAAGTTTTCTTGCTTTGATTTGTAGTAGTGCTCTCCTTTTTCACTATCCAAGAGGCAACTTGGATAACAATCTGGTCTAGTATTGGCTTATGATATTGCAGTAGCACAGTGCCTCATCCCTTTTTGTGTGTGACAGAACTGTGCATGGAGACTGGCTCCAGTTGAGGAGAAGTAGAAACGCATGATTTTGCTGGGTGGTGCTTCAGGCAGGGGTGGTCCTCCTTGCAGGTTACAGCTCAGCTGCTTAGGCAATTGTGCCAGCACAGTTCAAAGGCAGCACCGAGGCAATAATAAGTAGCAAAGAGAGTGAAACAAGTTGGAAAGGTGGGGATGGGAATACCATAAGGCTGCTAATGCTGCCCAACCCACACATCCATTTAATATGGAAAGTTTACAAGTACTTCTGACAGCTAGCTTGCCACCTTTTAAACTACTACTTTATTATCTACAAGGATGTATGTAACACACATTTTAAAAGCTAGTTTGGATGCTTATTTTTCTGACATAGCAATGTTTGAGATTTGCCTTGGGATCACCGTATCTGGCCAGTAGTGTGTGTTAAAAACTAATGGTGGTTGTAGATTCATAGCAGGTTTCTTTACTGCAATCTTTGTTTGGACTTTTTTTTCCCCCTTTTAAGTTAAGGAGTGGTAACAGATTATGCAAATGCCCAATTTCTGAATGCAGCTTTCAATCTGTCAAACTTGCTGACACTAATTTTATGAAAAAAATTCTACTGCAGATACAGCCTCTACCAAAACTTTACTTTATTTTTAGAATAAATAACTTGAAAATTTAAGGAGGTGCTTCAGACTATTTTGCATCCATAAGAGTAAAGTTTGCAACACTTCTGCCACCTTCATTCACTCACTTCCAATACCATGCTAGCTGGAGTTGCAAGAACCAGACAATATGCTCTTTATTTTAAAATAATTTTAATAAACTAGGAGCATGTAATGTGTTTCATATTTTTAATGTAATTCTTTAAATAAGTGCTTGAAAAGACAGTATATTGACTTTTTTTTAATAAGACAATAATTCTTTATTGTTTTTATTATTCTTCTTAGGAAGATGAAGCACAGACATTTAGTGCTGTTTCTGAATAAGGGAAAACTTTAGGATCTTAGGACAAATTACCTCTTCACAAGCAAATCCAAATGTTCTGGCTTTGCATGAGCAATTGCTAAGTACATATTAGCATACATATTTGCTTATGCTGTCCCTGTACAATCAGCACGCACTATAACTGAGTGCTTTTATACTTAAGTATGAATCAATCTGTGTAAAGTGAAATTCAGATCTCTGTCATACAATGTGATTCTTTTTTCCACTTTGCACACTGAGTGTTGGACTTAGTCATTTTATTTTGTCACTGCAGTGACAGTTTGTTTACATTTTCCAATAAGAACAGTTCCATTTGTGGTTAAGTATAGGAAACGATCACAAACAAGTGTTTGGAAGTAGAATACCTAGTCCAGCTTCCAACAGGATATCACACGCGGCAAAATCAAGAGTGTTCTGCACAGTCTGCTTCTGCAGATCGCTGTTGTCTTTGCTGTGTCATTGCCTTACCAGTTCTGCTGCCATGTTATTAATTGTTTAACGAAGGTGAGTTCTTCACAAGACTGTTGAGCTTGGAGTTGCAAAACCACAAGGTCTTAATGCTGCACCTTTTTCTCCCTTCTGTTACCCTAAGGTGGCTGGAGAAAGATACGTCTACAAGTTCGTTTGCGACCCTGAAGCGCTTTTCTCCATGGCTTTTCCAGACAACCAGCGCCCCTTACTGAAGACTGACATGGAGCGTCACATCAATGAGGAGGACACTGTTCCTCTGTCCCACTTTGATGAGAGCATGGTCTACATGCAGGACGGTGGCTGCTGCAACACCCACCCCTATAATGAAGGCTATGTCTATTAACAAGAGTGACAGTGAAGGGGATGTTTTCCCCCTCCCTTAGGCTTCTCCTCTTTCACGAGACCCAGAGGAAAGCAGAATCGACTTCAGTTTGTTTTTTAAATAGTACACTAAAAGGGGCTTTTCCTGTTGCATTACTCCTATGGTCTGCCATGGACAGCGCACTTTATTTGAAAGGGGAGGGTTGGAACCTAAACGTTATTCTGTGTAACAGGAGGAAAAGGGTGGGTTTGCTTTTTACTTAAGTTTAGGAAGGGAGCAGACAGGTTTTAAGTACAAAAAAGCTATATCATGTCTGTTCTGTTTCATATCAGCATAAGATATTGTACATTTTCTCTGGGTATTCATAGTACAGTTAATTCTCATTGTGCAAAATAACCACTTGATGATATTATCAGCACAGCATGCCTAGGGCATTTGTTTCTTCCCATTAATTGTCTTTCTGCAGTTCTAAAAAAGAAGCAAAGCATATACCACAGCATTTAATTTAGAAGCTTGTCGTGGCAGACCTTGTACCTTGCCTCTGAAAACAACCAGATATCTCCAGAGGTGTTGGTTTTTTTTGTTTGTTTGTTTGTTTTTTGTTTGTTTGTTTGTTTTTTGTTTTTTTTTTGCCCTGTATAACCTCAAAAAAAAATTCCTGTTTTATGACAGAGTGTCCATAAATACAGTGACCAAGCAAAATTCTTGACTTAAGACTGCAAGCCATGTGCCATATCTGGTGCCACGTTGCTATACATATATGGCCCATGCTATGGCTTAGACCTTTCAAGATCCATCTGATGTTAGTAATTACATGTGATAGGCATTCCGGCGATCATGTCAGCATTAAATACAGGATCATGATCAGGAGGGAAAAAACATTTTGTATCCTTCCATTTCCTTTGGTACATAAATAAGTTATTTAATCAATAGGAATTAACTGTACTAAGTCACATATCTAATTATGCTGTTTAGACACAGCAAGCACTCCTTGAGAAAAATATCCAATACACTAAATAGGTACTTTAGTAATTTTTAGACACGGTACCATTAATATGCATTTAAACCTTTTACTGCTGTGTTATGTTGATAACATATATAAATACTAGATAATGCTAATGCTTCTGCTGCTGTCTTTTTCTGTAATATTCTCTTTGATGCTGAATTTACTATGACCATTTATAAGCAATGCTGTAACTACAGGTAGCATTTCAGGACAAAATAGATGACTTGAACCATTTATTGCTTAGAAAATAGCTTATGCCATAGCTGTGCTATAAGCAGCTTTTATGCGCATCCACAAATGACTAGTAAGCTTCAGCTTGCTAAGGAAAGCTCTGCAGAACCTTTTGTAATTCTTGGTGGAACGGAGACTTAGACGAACTGTCAAAGAATACCATGAAGTCGCTGTATGACGTTGTAGTGCTGGCACTGATGTTACCAATCAACTTGTTTTGGACACTAAATGTAAATGTGATCAGATATGCTTGGAAGACAATTTAAATTTTGAGGGTTTTTTTGTTGTTATTTTTTCAAATTGTTTTATTTTTTGAGAGGGATAATCTTGAACACAAGCCGCATGTGCTATTCTGTATGTAAAATGAGAAAAAAAAAAAAAGCCCTGACAAAACCCCAAAAGTTTTCAATATTTATGAGCACCTTTTCTGAAAAACAATATTTTCTAGTTTGAAGGGAGGGAGAGCGGGTAAGATCTGGATTTCTTTTTTTGCCCAGTGAAATTGTGAAATTTAAATAGGTGTTATATGGAGTAGCTCATTTTCTTATATTCCCAAGAAGCGTGAGGAAAATGAATCCATAACCATAAAACAACAGGAATTAATTTTCATCACAATGGGTGGATTACAAAGACAATCCTAGGTGGTGGGTTAATTTTCCATCCTCTGTCAGTTAATACAATAGTTAAGCTATGAATATTTTAATATGCAATTAATAAAAAGTAAAAAAAGCAGTGGTCACTAGAAACCACAGGTGCATAAACAACATTTGGGCAGGTATTTCATTTACTCAGATCCATAAGACAACGGATTTTATAGGAGTGTATATATGCCTTAATGTCACCTAATTCTGTCATCTGTACATCTGAATGGCACTTAAATTTTTGGTGATCAGCTCAGAATCAGAATTCTAAAATTGCAGAATTAGCAAAAAGGAAAGAGAAAAGGTTGAGTAAGATTGTTTAAAAAAATGTGGTTTCCATTGAAATAAGGTTCAAATGAAACATGCTTTGATTAAAAGTCTTTGGATTGGTTTTGATTCTTTAATGTCAGCATGGAGCGCCTCTTGCCTGTGGCAGGATGTGGGTATTTGGGAAAGGGGTTGGACAAAAAAGGAAAAAAAAAAAAAAACAGAAAAAAAATGCATCAAATGTGTAATATTTAAGAAGAAATATATATATATATCTGTATACGGTAGTAACTCACTGAACAAAACAAGCAAATCAGACCGACATTACATGATCTCTCAGCAGAAGATATAAAAGTCTTTCACTGAACTGATTAACCCTTTTTAAAATGTACCTAAGAGGTTTATTTAAAGTCTGTTTTTATTCCACTTTTTTGTTTGTTTGTTTTTTGTTTTGTTTGTTTGGGGTTTTCAGGTAGAATAATAAATCTGGCAGCTGATTTCTGCAAGATTGTTGTGTATTGGATTCCTAACCGTTTGGACTGGAGAGGCCTCTGCAGTGTGGTTCTTATGGAATGGGTCTCTTCCCAGTGCTTAGAATGGCTTCCTGCAAGATGTAGTTAAAAAAAAAAAAAAAAAAAAAAAAAAAAAGTGAGGAGTATGTGCAATTCACATGTATGTATATATGTGTTATAGCCAGGAGTTAGATTGCCAAAGTATCATGTTTGACTGACAGAAGGGAGGAGGATGGTCTATGTAAATTTAAGGAAAGATTGATTCTGACTTAAGAACACTTACACATTTTCACAGGGCATTTTAATACCCTCCTGAATTTGAATGTAAGGTGTTAGGGGCTGGGTTGGGGATGCTGGCTTTTCATTTGGTTTGTTGGGTGTATTTTTGTTTTGTTTTCAAGCTGTGCCACAAGTGGAGGGAAAACGCAGGTTTCACCTCTGTTTTTAGGCGGAGTTGTAATGAAGTTAGCTTGTGCATAAGCTTGTGTCCCTGCTCATGGCAGGGGGAGTTGGAACTACATGACCCTTAAGGTCCCTTCCAACCCTAACCATTCCATGATTCTATGTTTGCTCGTATGTCATTTTGATCCCCAGAGCAGTGAGCAGCCCATGGTAGTGGTACTGTAAAGCAAATCTTGGAGGCATCACGGCAAGACCCACACCCTGTAGTACAGCCATAGGTACTTGGGTTTCCTCTGCCATGAAAGTTCTGTTGCACCGGTAGCTGAACAGAGGTGAAATTAGATAAGGACTTGACAGATCCTCTCAGAATCCATTTGAGAGAGTTAAGATTACAGGTTTAGGGCAACACACAGATTTTGCTTTAGGAATATGACTTTCCATGGGAGAGAGCCCAAGCCTTTTCTCTGCAAGGTCACACCAGTCTTAACTTTCCACACACCAACTATGATGCAGATCTTAACATTACATTTGCTGAAAGCATGAATTTTATATGCTTGTTACACCAAATCTGCCTGCTTTATTTGCAGTTGGCTGCTGTGGTAACTATTGGAAATTGGGATACGAGAACATTAACGATCGTTTTCTCTGGTAATTCCCTGCAAAGAGGCCTTTGGTCAGAATCTTTTTGTCTTTGGGATTCTCTGGTACCTGGGGCTATTCCCTAGGGATTAGTGCTTAGAGTTTATTGCCCTTGACACCTGACTGGTTTGGACTACAAGTCCATCTTCACAGGACAATATCATCCAGTAAATATTTTTGCCTTGTTTGTGGTTTTTTGTTTGTTTTTCAATAGCAGGAAATAGATCAATGTGTACAAAAGGTATTACGAGGAAGTCTTTGAATTGTTAATGGCTGTACTTTATCCACTGAAGAGCATTAGCTTCAGTTCACTACTGCAGGTGATAGCACCCATGAACAGCCCTATTCACTGCTCACATTAGTAGCACTGAGGACTTTTTCCAAATAATCTACAAAGATGTTTTGTGAGTCTTAATAAATATGGTATCTTACCCTCTGAATCATCACTCCGAAATACCCTACTTGGATCTAGCTGTAAGAGCCTAGGAGATTAATTTCTCAGTTCTCTTCACTGGTTGGTTGGGGGTTTTATTGTTGTGTGTGTGGTTTTTTGTGTGTTTTGTTTTTATCAGAAGCTACTCTGCTTGGAAAGGAGGTAGCAGCTGGGAGGAGGTGCCTGTGTCTTAGAAACTGCAGTTCAAAGTGTCCTGCATTTTGCTAAGATATCAGGCTGAGAACTGGAGCATCTGCAATACATAAGTGAGCCCTGCCTTCCTTGTTCTCTTACAGAAAAGGGAACTACAGTGCATTGTTCTGTTGTTTCTGCTACAGGAGTGGTAATTTCTGGCAGAGCAAGGGGATGAAAAGCTAGGGGCAGTAGCATTTTAAAACTACAAGATTACCTAGAGGATGTCTGTCAGATCCCTAAGAATCATAAACGCATCAGCAAAGCACTGCGCCTTACCACCCTGCTTTTGTGACGGCATAGGTAGGTAAAATTAACTTCATCTTTTACTTCAGGAAGCTGAAATATTGCCTTCCCCTTTGAACACCAATGTAATTTCTGTGGGAAGGAAATAATCTGTGCCATTTTCTTATGTAATAGTCTGAAAATGCATATGAAGAGTCACATTGACATTTTCCCAAAGAACTGTTTCTGTGTGAAAATGGCACAACAAACCACCAAAAGAAGTGGTAAATAAACTCCAAGAAGGTATCCATATATCATGTTCTCTAAAACTATAGTTTTATTTACCCTAGAAACCTATAATGTCTTTAATACTTCTGCAGTATTATCCTTATTACATACTTTCATTGACTGACCTCGAAAATACACAGCATACCCTGATTTTTTTGGGGAAAATGAGCTTCCTGCTGTTAATAAGAGGTTACAGGAAGGTACACCTGAGGCAGTGCTACAGTCAGGCATTTGCATCTTTTGAGCTGTAATTCTGTGCCTTTGCTCTTGCAAAGTTCTGCCCATGTCCTTGCTTGTTAGTTGTATGGTAGAGGTAATTATATATAGCTATTGGTTGGGTGGTTTTTTTGGTTGTTTTTTTTTCTTTTTTTTTTGGGGGGGGGAATTTTGTTGTTGTTTATTAGTTTAGCTGTGATTTGTTTTGTTTCAGAAGAAATGTCTCTATATATGTCTTTCCTTGCACCAGGTAACCAGCTAGATACTGGGTTGTCCAAAATAGCATTTTTGCTGCGTAATCCACAGTACAGGCTATGGCAATTCCTTGCTGCTGCCCTAAAAAGGAGAGTAGAGGTGATTTCACTGTTTTCCCCTCCCCTCTGTGACAGGACCCAGTTGATCTATCTGAAGATAGTTTAAAGCAATTCTTCACTCACCCATGGTATTTTACTGAACAGTGTGCTTGTGCATTGGTTCAGTGGCACTTCATGAAGCTCAGGTAGAGAGAGCTGAGTTTTTAGATGTACTGCAAAGGGCTCTCTATGGTGGCTTTCAGTCAGAGCCTTGCATGGGGAGTGGCATACGGCTACGTGACCTAAATAGAGGCAGAAGGAGGTGTTTTTGCAGGGTCGACAGCTCCTCAGAGCTTGAGATGTTTGCTGAAATACTCAGTTAAGACTGTTGCCTGGCTGACTGGGGTGAGCCTGCCATGGAAGACCTGTCAAGGCGCACTGTGTACATGTAGAAAACCAGAGAGAACATGATCCCAGCATGCCTGGGTGAGGCGTAGAGATGGGAAAAAGTCTGTTGGGGGAAATCTGGACCTACTAACTAGCTGATCCAGACCTGATTAGTACAGGAAGGGGGAGGTTATATGACCAATATAGTACATCACAGAGATAATTATTTGAAAGACATGCTGTAGGAGAATCAGAAGAAATTATGGAAAGTAATAAACTCTATAAACAGCAGTGATTTTTAAGATCCCAGTGCTTATGGGAGTGCTTCAGGAAAGGGAAGAGAGAAAGTAAAACACAGAAAGGGACAATAATATTATATGAGAACAACAGAAGTCAAATCATGAACTGCATTAGGGGACCTGGAAGATTGCAGTGGTTTAGATAAGGAAGGGGCTAAGATAAGTACAGCGTCAGTAAACTGAGATAAAAGCAAGAGAGAGAAGGTAATTGGAGGCAGTGCACTTTGTGGTCAGTGGGCCAAATGTGTTAGGCTAATAGAGCTGCACCAGGGATATGTTTGGCCCTGGTAGTGTATCCCTAAGGACAAGAATATCAGAACTGAGTTTGGAGTGATTGTTGATAATTTAGTGAAACCATCTGCACAGTGTTTGGTAGCTGTTAAAAGAGCAAACAAGATATTGAAATATTCAGAGTGTGTTCTGGGCTATAAATATAATAACTTTATTGTGCCACTATATTGAAAAAAAAAAAAAATCCCCGCAAACCCCTCCCCAAAACCCAAAGAAACAAAATCTAACCAATCAACCAACAAACTGCCAAAAAAACCTTCCAAAAACTAACCACTACCACCATTCCCCCAAAAAAGCAACCAACCAACCAAAAAAACCCCCTTACAGGATAATGGGTCAAATTGTGGGTTGGTGTAAATCAACTTGGTTTCCTTGAAGTCAGTTAAGCAGCTTTATGCTAACAGAGTCTGTAATATGTTTTTAGTAATGCGTGTGCCTATCTAGTGTGATAGATACTCAGGACACTTTTATTGGTTACATTATTCAGAAAGATATACAAATGATCAAGACCTGGGGTGTAGCACAAGACCAATAATAAAAGATGAAATTAAATGAAAATTAATGTGTTCTAAATTCTACTGATGTAGCCAGTGCATTCCCTTTTTGTATAAAGCTCTCTGCTGGAGCTCTATGCATCTCTTCAGTTCTTACAGTGGCCTTCTGTGGCCAATGCTGTCAGACTGTATGTGCTGGAGTCCCTGTTACAAGTGGCTCAGCATTGGTCTCTCCAAAGGTGGCTGGTATTTGTAGGGTCAGGCTGCCTTGCCAGCTGTTCATGAAGATCATGTGGACATTTAGAAGTCTTTAAGGAGTGTTCTAAGCTTTCAGCCATTCTCAGGAATAGCAAATTTCAGGTACATTGCAGGTTTAGCTACAAATGCACAAATTGCAAAGGGATTGCAGCCAGTGGTCTGCTACATATTACAAGGCTCTGTGAGCCCAGCCATAAGTATTTAGGATATCTAAGGGCCTCCACAAAATCTTTCAAAAGCTGGTCAGCTGAACCAGGGTTTCTCTGCTTCCTGCAGGAATGAAATGTCTGAGAGACAAAATGAGTGAAGACCTAGATCTGCAGCTACAGAGAAATAAAATGGAGAACACCTTTTTATTATTATTTTAGAGTTTCAGTGTGACACTGCAGGAGGGAGTTCATATGAGCTAAGGCAGTCAAACGTTTCCTTGGAGCCCAGAATAGATGCCTACACCCAGAAAAGGAAGAAAAGGACTGTTAGTTTTATGCAGTGCATGCATGTGCCTGGTCAGAATTCAAGCCTTTATGAATTTGGTTTTTGGTGTTTAATTCTTCCTAATCCATAGGGGAATATTCTGCTCAGTATTTTTAGGCACTCTAACACTCTACTTTATAGTAGATAAGGTTTGTTTGTGAATCTAGCCTTAATGACTGAAGAAGCACTGCCACATAAGGAAGGGTCAATTCCTGGAACTGTGCAATCCATTAAACTAAGTAGTTTCTATGATTGTGATCTAGCCTTGGGTAAGTGACATAGCTTGGCTGTGGCAAAACCAGTCCTTGAACCTCAACTTGGCTTCTTGATGCTTTATGCCAACTAAATGCCAGGACAGCAGCTCCACACATCATGTAACTTTCTCTTCCCCTCTGACCACTTCTGCAGTTCTGATCCACACATCTAAGCTTATAGGACATCTGGAAAGATGCTGAGAGACATTGTATGAATAAGCAAGGCTTACAAATGGCTTTTATATTAACAGAAACTTAAAAGTATTCAAATTGGGACAGACAGTGGAGAAGGAATAAAATCAAGGTCTATAACATCATGAATTGTTTGGAGAAGAAGAATAGGGAATCAAAATTTACTGAGTCTCACAACAAGAATTTATTGGGGGAGGCAATAGAAAAAAAAAGGCAGTTAAGGCATTGAAAGAACGTTAAGGGAGTACTTCATCACACAGCACAATCATTAATTTGTGAAAATGATTGATGTAAACTGGTTTGGGTGGCACAAGTCTTAGGACTAGGAAAAATTGCTAAGAGAAATTCATGGAAGAAATGACCAACAGCGATTCTTGACTATGACGTTGAAGTTGAACTCTCCAAATCAGGAAGTCCTTAATACAGAGAATGTCAGACCTTCAGAGGATGTGCCAGAGTCGCCCTCTTTTTCTAAATACTGATGCTGGTCTATGCTGGGATGGATGGACCTCTGGCAATGGGTGACTTGGTATCTCTTGGAAGTGAGTATTATTTGAAATGAAGGCCCAAAGTTCTGGTGGCACAACATAGTGTTCTGTATCCTGCGTTTTGTTTGGGTCCTGTGATTGAACTAAAAAGGATGTAGCACAACTGGCTTAAGTAGCTTGGGTGTTTTTACACTAAATCTATAAATTTGAACCTGGAATCCTTTGCCTCTAGGATTTTCCTTGGTAACAAAATCTTTACAAAGACCTGTTGTCGACTTGTGCGTGATTACTAAGCTGCTGGCATTGGGGTTGGAGTTACTTCTAAAGGGAGAATAGAAACATTGCTGCATTTGTGTTTAACTGGAAACTGCGTGTCTTTCAAAAAAAGAAAAAAAGGAAAAAAGTGACAAATTAGTGAGTAATATGCCCATTTTATATCCCTGCCACTTAATACCTAACATTTCACCATGATGTTTTCTGTGTGGCATTTTTGCATATGGCAAGCTAAGGCTATTTAGTAACATATAGGGTTGAAGCAGGACTCAGAAGTTGCAACCCCCCCAAAATAAGGAGAGAGAAATAAAACCACTAATGAATGTCTTTCCTTTCTCATATTGCTTCTAACTCCATCAGAAACATATTCCATAATGCTCTAAGTTCCATCCTCAGATAACATTAAGCAGTACATATCCTAATTTCATCAAACTTGGACTGTTGCTTAAAACCTTAGGTGACTTCATGCATTTATATCAATTGTATCAACAGATCAGTGCATGTGACTCTCCGAAAGCAGGTGCGGATCCACACAGAGATTTCTTATTGTGTGATGGTTTGGATTTTGATGGGATGGTTATGACAGACAGAGACAGCAAGAGACCCAAATATCTCATTTAAAATAATAGAAAAAGCTCTGGAAATATTGTGTATATGTTGTCTTCAGTTAGTAATATTTTTGGAAATCAAAAGGCAGGTTTGTTTGGCTGATGTGTGTTACTCAGGAATGACCCTGTGCATAAACTGTAATGGGAAGTCAGTATTTCTGAAAATTTATGTAAGAGGATCTAGCTAGAGAAGCATGACCTGCTGACTCATTGTCCCAAAATGGTATCAGTCTAAAATATCATTACAAGTGTGAGCTGAAATCTCATACAAGCCCTAGATGGGACAGACAGCAGTTCTATACATTAGGAGGACAGTGTTACATATGCCTGTAGGCAGTAGGGAAGAGGAAAAAAAGAATCCTGAGACCATCAAGCATAAGAAAAGAAGATTATAGCTCTCAGTCTTCCTGCAAATTGGCAACTGCAAGCTGTAAATTTTAACTCATGAGAAGTAAAAATTAGCTTAGAATGACTTGCTCAGAGACCTTTAATTCTGGAGCAGCAGATGAGTTCAGTTTATGTTGGACTGCACCCCCAGCATCTCCTTTCTATCTAGAGGCTTAAGTTATCTCAAGCCAATGAATTTTAGCACTACCTGAGGTGGTCTTAAATTTCCCAAGAAAAAGTTGATCTGGAATGATCAGCCACATGTGTTAAAGAAAAAGTCATGACGTTAAAAAATGCACGTCTATATTGATAAGATTTAAAAAATGGGAATCAGTACATAGACAGCAACATTATTGCTAAAGAAAAGGATCTAGAAGGGCTCATATACATAGCAAAAACAAAAGAAAAGAAAGCCAGTACAATGTCTCAGATTTTTAATGTTTATATGGGTATGGCATAGCTTCCTTTTTTTTGCATGACCCTGCTTTATGAGGGAAAGATAAGCTTCCCCTTAAAAGTTCAATAGCTATCAAACTTCCTAATCTTTTAATTGATGCCTGTTGTTGAAAGATGAAATTCAGATTTAAAGCTGAAGCCTGTAACCCTCTCTTTACTGAATGCAGTTGTTGCTATGCCATAATTATAGAATACATCATAGAGCAGTGTGGTATAATGCTTTTATTGACATGGATGTGAAGGAGATATGTTACCATACCCAGGCTGCTTGTTTGTTACTTCCATGTTGTTTATTTGCGAAGGCAGACGTACATTTTGCAGCTCCTCCACCCAATATAAAAAAGGCTTTTATAGCAACAATCCCAAACATCTTTTATTTTCTCTGAGCCTCATATGCTGACAAAAAAGAAAAAAAGAAAAAAAAAAGAAAAGAAAAAAAAAAGAGAGAAAACTATTATTTGAATGTTTAGAAATTTTTTTAATAATGGCACAGACTTCATTATTTGTCCACTTACGAAGTTAGTGGATAAGGGAAAATCTCAAGTCCTGACAAAGGATTTTCAAGTGAGATCAAGGTAGAGTGGCTTAGAAAAGCAGCACAGATGCGTTAGCTAATATTTGTGCACTCACACATGTATTCAAAGTGCTTCTTTCAAGAAAAGTTATCAGTGTTTTCAGATATTTATAAGATGGAAGTTGATGGTTCCTTTCTTGCCTAAACTACTTCTAGAAGCTGCGCTAATGTAGTTGAATCTATCTCAAGTTGTTTTCTTTCACCATTTTGTTGAAGCAAAGAAAAATATCTTGGATCTTTCTTGTGGATTTCTCTGGGCCCAAGCTGTGTGAGGAAATCTGGAGCATTAGGCCTGTTCAAACCTTTTGCAGTTGTGTTCTGGCTGTGGAAATGGAAAGAAAGGCAATAGGAAGGAAGAAGCCATCCACTTGCAAAAAATTTGGCTTTTGAGACTTTTTTATATTATACTGTAGTAATATGTTTTCTGTGGAAAGACTCAGAAATAAACATTTCATGTTATACATTTATCATGATAACACTATAGGAAGCTCTAAAAATGCCTTGGCAGGTAGGTTTTGAGGACTAAAAATTGCATTTTCCCTATCTGAAAATCTCAGGGTCTAAAAGCTAACTAAGATGTCAATTATCACATTCCGAATGGTTTTCTAGATGTAGAAAACTGTTTTAAGGAGGATCTGAGCTTTAACCAGAATTTAATCAGAAATTCCAGATTTTGTGGGAATTGGAAGGAAACTTTATCAGAAAAGAAAAGAAAGGAAGATTAAGTTTTCCAGGATACTGGAATGTGAGGTAGTCCAATGGAGCAGGAAAAAGAAAGTTAAAAATTAATGGAAAATTACAGTTGACATATAGCTTTGTGATTTACTACATGGATACTATTCATGTACATAGACTCTATAGGCACTTTATATAATAGCCATGTAATTAATGTATACATTATTAATATATAAGTACTTCTATTAAGAGTTGTCATTAATGATCCTGCCATCCTGAAGCTATAAGATAAAGCTTAGTGTGATCCCCAGAAGACATTTGTTCCGGTCTGTCAGAATTAGACAAAAAAGCTGGAGTAAATTCTTCTCAGTACATAAAATCTACTAATAATACTGTATGACATTTCAGAAGCAGCCAGTCTCATTGCCCTGCAAAGGAAAGACACAGCCTCATTTTTGGTGAGACAGGTAGAAAAGATATAGAAGCAGATCAAGAAGGACTTAACACACGCTGACAACAATCAGATCTCTAGGAACAGACTAGAGGAAGAACTACACTGATCTATAATATATTCAGAGTAAAAAATATAAAACTTTTTGTTTCTCCTTTGTCCAGTTTCAAGATGGATGTGGAAATTAGAAAAGGACTGGGAAGCAGTTCTAAGGGTAAGAAAATTTAACAGATTCCCGTTACTGCCATAAGATAATTAATTTATTAGCTACAAGTTTCTGCATAACAATAGAAAAAATTTCAGCTTCCCCTGAGAACTGTAAAACAGAAGAAAAAGAATAATAATTAGTGAGTTTAAAGTTAAGTATAATAATTACAACAGGTAGTAAAGACTTTAAGATTGCAAATACAATCAACTCTGTAAAAAGAAATTAGAGAGTAGAATATTTAGTCACAATGTTGTAATATACACAGTTCAAATGCTTTCTCTGAGTCTGCCTTAAGGTCTACAGACTTGATATCTCTCTGCCTTTTTTATACCCATATATTATGTATGGTTTCCTGAACGTGTGAACATTCTTTGGTCAGGTGGAACCTGAACTGTGAAGGGATGGAGATTAAAGGACAAACACAATCAGAAGCATCAGTTTTTGTCAACATTTACTGTCAGCCAAGCTCCACTTAATGGCATGGTAAGATCTCCAACATTTCACAGTGGTGCTACAGACTTTTCTATGGATATTTTGGATGTTTTATTTTTAAATAAAACAAGAACCCTGAAGTCTGTTGAATTCAACGGAACTAGGCTCAAGTTGGTTAGGTCCCTACTCTACATCGCTATCGTATGGATGAAGCTAATCTTGTATGCCTTATTGGGTTTTTTGTGTTTACTTGCTTCAGGGACACTGATTCATTCTGCCTCTACCCTTTCTTTATATATTTATTCTTGTATAGAGGGTGTGAATTAAGCAAGGTCAAACCAATCAGTACGAATGCAAATGAAGATAAAAAGTAAACTGGGCTGTGGCATTCAGTTGTTTGCTGTCTTCTCTATGCAAATTGAAGAGTTTTTCTTCCTCTGTGGTGTTTTTTGAGCTGTAACAGGCTATTACTTATTTTTATTCTGGATCTCTGTCACCACCAGAACACTGTAATCCGCTGTTTCTTCTCTTCAGATGAGAAAAATCCTTTTTTCTTTTTATCTCATGTACTTCACTTGGCTTGTGTTCTTCTGTGTTTTACATTATTTCATTGTAAAAATCCCCTTTTCAGGAAGCTGAGTCAGATGTATAAACTTATTCAGATGGGTTAACGTATCTTACAGAGAGTACTGTGGCAGAGAAACAATGCAAAATGCAAGTATCTACAATATTTATTCATAGAATCATAGAATGTATTGAATTGGAAGGGACCTTCAAAGGTCATCTAGTCAACCCCCCCCTGCAGTGAGCAGGGACATCTTTACTATAGCAGGTTACTCAGAGCCCCATCAAGCCTGACCTTGAATATCTCCAGGGATGGGGCCTCTGCTGCCGCTCTGGACAACCTGTTCCAGTGATCCACCACCCTCATATTGCAGAACTTTACCATAATATGCAACCGAAATCTACCCTTTTCTAGTTTAAAACCATTACCCCTCGTCCTATTGCTACAGGCCTTTGTGAGCAGTTCTTCCCCAGCTTTCTTATAGGCACCTTTCAGGTACTGGAAGGCTCCTATAAGGTCCCCCCGGAGCCTTCTCTTCTCCAGGCTGAACAACCTCAACTCTCAGCCTGTTTTCATAGGAGAGGTGCTCCAGCCCTTTGATAATTTTTGTGGCCCTCCTCTGGACACGCTCCAACACATACACATCGTTCTTGTGTTGAGGGCTCCAAAACTGGACACAGTATTCCATGTGAGGTCTCACCAGAGCAGAGTACCCCCAAATACTACTGTCCCCAAGTCCTTTTCCTCAGGGCTGCTTTCCAGCACATCATCTCCTAGTCTGTATCAATAATGAGAATTGTTTTTGTTGAGGATAGTCTTTATGTATGAAATATTTGAGCATAAAGACCACTATAAGTCTATACAAGGATATTACGCATCATTAAATACATTTTCCTTGCTGAAACATATGGACAGAGTAATGTTAAACCATTGCTTGCTTTGCCAGATTGAAAGGAAGGATGTTCATCATCAACTTGTGATCCAGGCAGCCTTTGTTGTGTTTACAGCACTGCTGGTGCCCTTTTGCAACGCTCCTTATTTTTTCTGTTACCCCTTGTGACAAAGAGGATTCTCCTGCCTTTTTAAAATACTTTGAAATCTACAGATAGAAATGCTCTGTGGCAGCTAAGAATCAATGCCATTAAATGATTGTACGAGTCTTCAAGCTTGCTTAACTTGCAAATTTTCAGTCCTAATACCTTTGGATCACAAGTTTCTCCTTAAAACTAGAAGCCTCTGAAAGATCTAAAACTAACATTATATTTCAGGTCTCAGGCCACCTGCAATTGTATTTGAGAGGAACGGAAGTATATAGTGTATATATATGTAAATAACTTTACTGAGCCTCACTCAACTCACATTTTTCTTACCTACTGATGGAGTTATAACAGTGTTTCTACACTGAAGCATGTCCTGCTTACACCTAAAGTATTACTGGGGAGCAGTTCCTAAGGAAATATTAAGTATCTATTTTGTGACTAATGCCTTAGAAAGATTGCAAGAGTAGTATGAAAATATGTTTGCATCAGAGATGGTGGGAAAAACCAATTCCTTTCCTAGTATGTGTTTCAGCACATGATTAGCCTTCAACCATGTACAAAGTTATTTTAGAGGACATTGCCTCACTAAAAGTCACCCAACCTCAGTTGAGCCAAGGGCACTTGTGTACTTTGGAGATACAGCCTCATGAAAAATAAGCAATTACCTGAGGTTCTCCATAGCCTTAAACAGTTATAAGCTTCCTAACTGCACTGAGTGCTATATGTTTTTTCCTCATATTATGGGATCAGAAATTATGTTTCCTGCTTTATAGGTACATATTGGCTGAAGTCATAGCTAGACCACTCTCCA
>NW_010312724.1:0-3461 GCF_000700745.2 Antrostomus carolinensis
AACATTCTGTGATTCTGTGATTCTGTGAATCCCTTGGCTGCCCTTTGTCAATAGCTACTTTGGCAAAGTCTTCTTTATGTTGCTTGTTACAGTCAGATTTTAGACAGTAATATGAATTCTACAGATTTAAAATTGTTCAGAAGCACATTTAACTTTTCTTTAAAATATCCAGTGTCTCAAACAAGAAATACTGTGCACAAGAATTATATTATTTCTCACTGTTCTAATTGGCTTGTCTTTTTTGTCTTTCTGACCATAACACATTCTTCCTTGGTATGATTCTTATGTAAATCACAAGTACATTTATTCTATTTTTGGCTGCACTTCTGTGTGCCACTGAACATTGAGAATTAATTTGCTACTTTAAGTTATATTTAAACTTATTTTTAAAAACATACAGGGCTTCTTGTTAAATGATGACATTCTCATTATGACTTCAAATCAGCATACTGCTTATACATATGCGTGTCTAAACTCCTGTTGATTCTAATTCAAAGGCAGCAGAAAATATTTTTGTCCTGGAGTAACAGATGCTCTCATCTGAGTAGACTGAGCTCATATGTCTGTTTTGCTTATGAATTGCTTTGAAAGTTGAAATAAGGAACCCAGCACAACTAAGGCATCATCTCAAACACTAACTAAGTTTGGGACAATTCATCTTCATTCAGGCTAATTTTAAACTGCTATTAACTTAGTTATGGTTCTGATATTAGACTAGTATCATGTCCTGCTCAACTATAAATTAAATACTGTTTCATTTTTTTCAATTAGAAATGTTAGAATTGTATACTGAAAAGTCTATAATGCTCTCCACCTTCACCAGGGGTTTGTGTTAGCCTAACAAACTTATGCTTAAGTTTAAACTCCTGACTCTCCATATTGACATATACCCTTGTTCTGGGTAACTGAAGACTTGAAACTGCGTTAGATACACCCATGGGTTACTGCTCTAGGCTTAAGTCTGAACTTGTCATTTTTGTTTGTGAACTAGACTGTTGCTCACAAAGCCCCAGTCTCACACTTAGCTCTAAGCTTGCAGGACCAGTTAGCTGCTGGAAATGGTTCATCAGAGGTATGAAGCTGTCCTGATTTTTAGCTGAGACAGAGCTAGGTTTATTTTTAGTAGCTAGAAAGAAATGTTATGAAGGAAATGTTGATAACATATTAATGTTTTAATTTTTGTCACTGGAAGTTGAAGGACTTTGTGTTTGTTAGTCTACAAGTGCAAGATCTCAGGAGGGAGTGAGGAATATTTAAATTAATAAGCTAAATTGGCATTTGGTTATGCCAAGAAGATATTCCATGTCATATAACGTCATGCTCAGTATATTAATAAGGGTGTCTTCCTCTCTTACTCCCTCTGGCTTTCACTCAGGTTCTCACTCTTCCAGGACTGCAGTTTCAGTTTCAGGATTATTACCTGGGAATGGACCAGGCTTGGTCAGCGAGTGGTGAGCAATTACAGTGTGCATCACTCACTTGCATATTTTATTACTATTATTGTAATTATTATTTAAATGTCACTATTATTTTAAGTTTAATTTTGTTTCAATTATTAAATTTTCTTGTCTCAACCTGCAAGTCTTTTTACCCTTGCGTCCCAGTTCTCTCCCCTGTCCCCTGGCAGGGGGCAGTGACTGAGTGGCTGTGTTTGGCTGCTGGCCAGGTGAAACGACAACAGAAGTTTTGTTTTCTTCTAGAGCTCAAACACACACAGACAACTAAGTGATGGTGGGACAGGTCTCACTGCCTTGGCAGAGCAGGTTGGGGAAGGAGTAGGCCTTTGTACCCTTTTTTTCTAATGTTGAAGCTTGCCTATGTACAAGTGTGACTAGGATAAATGCCCATTTCAGATCTATTACTATACTGAAAATACATACCTGAATTTCAGACACCTAAATAATCAAGGAAAAAAATATTAGTACCCTTTTGTTTGTCATCACTGTGGTATCTATACCTCCTGTGACACACGCTGTGTGCATGTATATGCATATCTTGTGTAATTTTCATTACGTTTTTTATATTCTTCCTATGACACTGGTGATAATAAAGTTCTACTTTCTTTGAAATCAATATGAGTCAGCTAAAATCCTTATGAGTATTTTTTATTTACTGTTTGGAAAATTGCGCTATGCACCTACTCACCTGTTTCAGCACCAAAATATCTTCCATCACCAGGCTCTTACTTTATAATGTTCATTTTATCTTGTGATTGTAGGAAGCTGTCTAGATTTTCTAAAGCATCTTAGTAAGTTTGTCACTGTTATCCATAAATTTTCAATGTGTAGCTCTGTAAATATTTTCACAAAATTTATTTCAACTTCTGATAACTTCTATGAATTAGATCTCCTGAAATAAAATTAGTAATAAAAAATTAAAATATTCAATGTACAGGATAATCTTACTTTACCAAATGGATTTTTTTGAGAGAAACTGGCAAGTTCTTTCTTGCATAAGGTCGTTATTGCTAGAAATCAGCATGACATTTTTTAACCAAGTTATTTTGCAGGAGATAAACTATTGCTGAATACCTATTTTACTTTGCCAAAAGCTTCTTTAGTAACTTTTCAAAGATCTCATCCAGTTACAGACTTCTGTTTTTTTTTCTAAATGTTTGTAAACTGAACTTCATAGAGTGCACATTATGGTGACACTAGTTTATGGAAAATTCCACTCTGTTTGCACTCCTGCAGATTTCCCAGGTTTTGGTGAGTTTGTACTAGAAACATAATTCAGATGTAATGGACTTTTCTAACCTCAGCAAACCAAATATTTATCTTCACCTCAGCAAAAGATGCTTTTCAGACATTTCACTTAAAACAGAATACATACAGATTTTTAAAAAAAACCTTTATTGGGACCAGTTACTCATATCTAAAGTCAGAATCGGGAAACAGAAGCAATAAAGAGTAGAAATCTGATCATCCAGTCTCTCATTTTTGCTACTACTAAAAGCTCTGAACATTTAGGAGTACTTTCACACAGTGATTTATTCACTGTGTTTCTCAGCATTACAGCGCCTAACTTTGAAACATATACTCTCAAACTGGAATCTGCAGTCTGAGGTAAATACCAAATCTCATCCTAAACTGGGGAAGCACAGGAGACTTCACACAGGATCACAAGAGTCTCAGTGTGTCAGGCTGGGAGCTACCAAACATGGCCAAGAAGAAATCCTGAACATAAGGGTGAGTTTAAAATCCTACTGGATGCCTAAATACTGCTCTTTAGACTACAATAAGACAAATAAGTCATATTGAAATTCACAGACCCAGCCCCTTTTAGCTCATTAAGGCTATTAATTAATTTCATCCAATAAAGCTTAGTGTGAAATACATTTTAAATCATTGAAAATGGGTGCCCTTCTTCCAGACAAGTGCCTGAATCACTGAGTTACAGAGCTTTGACTTCCCTTGCTTGCTCAATGGTCCTGCAAGCTTCTGAACTATAGAATGTCTTCA
>NW_010312724.1:3488-12290 GCF_000700745.2 Antrostomus carolinensis
TGACAGAATATATTATATGCAGGTAATTAGGATGTTAATATGGGAAGTAAGAGCTGTAGTTTAAATCTTTTCAGGTTAAATAACTCATCTCACTTTCTGGGAGAACATTCTTAACGTTTATCTGCTGAACACCCTTTCCATCACTCACCTTAAGGCCACCATACCAAGAATTCACATCCTGTCCTCCTCCAGATCCCTTTTTTCTGCTTGTCACTGGAGGTTGCTCTCCTCCTTGCTCTACTAGTCCAGATGTTAATCGATCCATTGGTAAATATAAGAACCAGTTTTTGAGAAGAAGCTTTATTTTAAATTGGACCATTTCACTGTCCCATTTTGCTGTATGGCCATGTAAAGAGTAGCACTGGCACAACTGATGATCATGAACTGCATCAAAAGAAGTGTGGCCAGCAGGTTGAGGGAGGTGATTCTGCCGCTCTACCCTGCACTGGTGAGACA
Organism: Antrostomus carolinensis; assembly: GCF_000700745.2. NCBI lineage: Eukaryota > Metazoa > Chordata > Aves > Caprimulgiformes > Caprimulgidae > Antrostomus > Antrostomus carolinensis. The sequence goes on from NW_010312724.1 coordinate 3,945, forward strand.
CGACCTTGAGTACTGTGTCCAGTTCTGGGGCCCCCAACACAAGAAAGACCTGAACCTACTGGAGTGAGTCCAAAGGAGGGCCACGAGGATGATCCGAGAGCTGGAGCACCTCTCCTATGAGGACAGGCTGAGAGAGTTGGGGCTGGTTAGCCTGGAAAAGAGAGGGCCTAAGGGGGATCTTATAGTGGCCTTCCAGCACTTAAAGGACGTTTATAAAAAGATTAATACAGATTTTTCAATAGAGCCTGTAGCAATAAGACAAGTGGTAATGGTTTTAAACTAAAAGAGGGTAGATTCAGACTAGATACAAAAAAATATTTTTTTTTACGATGAGGGTGGTGAAACACTGGAACAGGTTGCCCAAAGAGGTTGTAGAAGCCCCATGCCTGGTAACATTCAAGGTCAGGTTGGACACGGCTCTGAACAACCTGATCTAGTTGAAGATGTTCCTGCTCGTTGCAGGATGGTTGAACTAGATGACCTCTAAAGGTCCCTTCCAACCCAAAGTATTGTGTGATTCTATGAATAATGAGAGAACATGATTAATAATTGACTCTGGGCAGTAGGCAGTAAAAACTAAGGTCCTTAGCTTTAGATCCCATCTAAATCTCTTCAGGTGAAGGATTTACAGTGTGGAAATGCATCTGAGAAGGTAAAAGAGAGTCTTCAAAAAAAGTATAGACACAATGATATTTATGTCTATCTAGATGATGGCAGTACTGACAATGTGAAAGTTCGACTTATAACAGCCAAACAAACTGTCAGAGAGAGCGTATACTGTTGAAGTTAAGCCCAAAATGTAGCCTACCAGGTCTTCTTTTAAAAGGTAACATATTTATTTATTTTTATATATTTATTTTTCCAATGTCCAATTGGAAAAAACAATGTCTGAAATATATGCATTTCACTCTTTCTTCTTTGATTTTTCTATGGACTGAGATGACAATGACGTTTTACACTATCAGGAATCCTCCTTTATACTGTGGAAGTTATAGAATGATCCTTCAGTACAACTTTATTCAACAGGTATTCTAGTAACAACTTAACCAGACCCTACTGTTTCCTTACTGTCTGACTTACTCTCCGTCATCATTTCTCCTGGGTCACTTCACTTGAAGATTTTTCTCTTTCAGATTTTGCCAGGTTTTCTTATTGCTTCATATCAATTATCTCTACCCAGTCCATTATAGAGCTCAATTCATTAACTTTCGTATAATCATTTGTCTTTTCTCATCAGGATAGCTTCAAAAGCTATCCATTGCAACATACATCCTGACGCTTTAAAATGCTAGTGGTTAATTAAAAAGAAAATCATTGCTAATGTTTTTATGCTCTTATTTAAAGCAAATAATAAAAAATATGTTCTAGACCTATTTTTTATACTAATTTTTTACCTTAGCACACTGTATATGAAGAAAACTTGGTAATTTAATACTATGCAGCACACAAATTATGGATAAGGAGTAGTTAACTTTTCTAATTTACTCTGCGGTCAGAGATCTGTCAAGCAGGATATCATGCAAATGAACAGTGAAGCAGAAGAAGTACTTGAGCATAGCAATCTTTTGAAAGAATTGCTCTGAATTGTAGAAGCTTTCTCTTTCTTTATATATTTAGTACACAGAGAAAAATTAGAGGCTGTCTTTTATAGTTCTGTCTATCTGATATCCATACAAGTGATATAAACCAAAGAAAGGGAAGCCAGCTTGCTTCCTGTTTATATGAAATCATTGTTTAACTAGCTGCCACAAAACCTTGAAACTTACAGTGCCATTAAATATCAATTATGCATTAATTCCTTAAAGTGAAACCTGTAATTCATAATATGGACTATGAAGATATGGATATAACTTGGGTTGAATGCTGAAAAACTACCACACCTTTAACAGACATAGGGAGATATTGCACCTACTGAACACTTCGGAGAGAATTCAGTAGGAGCAGCAAAAGGATAAATTGGCCAAAAATTACTGTGAGCTAGGGGTTTAGAAGAAGGATGGTCTGAAAAATATTTGTAATGGGATTTTAGGAGGTTCAGATGAATTTGGACAGTGTCTACAACTCTGTATTTTATAATCAATAAGAAATTCATGAGGAGGCTTTCTTATAGGTGCTTAGTGCTTGAATCTTCTGCTGAATGAAGGTTCAGTATAACACCAATGTTCAAAACAAGCTTATTCTTCCTTTGATAAGTAGTATTTTTAGATAGTTTCCTCCAACACAGGAGAAATGAGCAGGATGAACTTTCTGCTCAACCCAAGTCACTCCAACTTAAGGCCACACATGACAAATGGCATAAACACTTTGAAAGCAGTGGAAAAAAAGCCTAAGTCATTCTTGAAGAACCAACCCTGGCCAGGGTCCCAGTTTGCTGGCTGAACCTATTTTAAAGTGTTTCTGAGCCAAACACTGCAGTGAGTAAAGTATTCAAACCTATATGAGTTTAAAATGGAGTATTTGGGTTCTGCCAATTAAAAGGAGGTGACAAGTAGGTTCTGAATCCAGAGTTCAAATCTAAGGTTTATATTCAGGCTTACTAATTGGAGATACATAAGGCGATATAGCTAAAATATCATTCAGGTGATAGGTCTTTCGGCAACTGATTGCTATTTGTTTAAATGACAGGGGCTTACCCTTTTCTTACACGTTTACATGTGCAACCTTGCTGATGGAGACAGAACAAAAGTACATGGTTGTAAGAAAATCTAGTGGAATGTAATATGATGTATTCTTATGTAAAATTAGTTTTTAATGTCAAGAAAATATTGTACCTAGTTTGGCAGATAGATAGCATTTCTTTGTCAATTAAATAATTCAGAAATTCAAAACAAAGTGTGAAATGTTATTGTTTTTATTGGAAATTCTTTTTACACTTCATTCAGAACTTTTGTTTATGCAACCCTTGCAATTAAATACCGCAGTCCATATTCAGAACAGATTATGCTGCATATATAAAACTCTTACTTCCTGGCAACATGACTAATTCTTAATTTTACTACCCAGCCTACTGCCTCCTCAAGAGGAAAAAGTCAAGCATTAATGATGTTGTCCATGCCGAGCTTAATGTGCACTACCGAATGCTGTTATTAAGGAATGTAAAAATGATCTAATTACCAAAATTGGCACCAAATTATCATTGCTAGCAGGAAACAGGCCCATGTTTTAGGGAGTACTATAAAAGTGAAGTCAGCATGCACCCTTTATAAGCTGCATGATGTTTTATACATGTCTCCTTCCCTTACTGAGGGGGCAGAAATAGCAGTCACAAGGCATTGGATATGGACATTTTTGCTGTGTCCCCATCACTTCGTGAGTTCATAAGCAAACAGATAATGCTTTGCAACTGAATAATCAGTCATGGAAACTCCTCTGCACACCACCCAGCATGAAGCCTTTTGAAGACAGTGGGTTTTCAGGGGTAGCAGAGGAGAACAGGATGGTTTTCAAACTGCCAGCTGTTTACTACTATCAACAACTATGGTGAGTATGCTTTTTGGGTCAATTTGCCTGGTACATAAGGCTTCAGCATAATGTTTCTTGCAAACATGGGATTCAAAAAGGTCAGGTAATGGTCAGAAACTTTTTTCTCCCATTTCATGAAGTGGGCTATTCACAGGTGAAACACACTTGGGAAATGTAAGACTTTCTGCTTTCTGAACAACACAACTAGAATTTATTTTCAGTGCTTATTAAATGTATATATTTTACAACTTTTGTGCACCAGTAGCCTTATATTATGCAACCCATTTCAAGAAATTTTACTTAAGTGCTTTTTTTGCTTATTTTGTTTGGTCTGTTGCAATACAATACAGAAAAGAAACTAATGAACTTTCCCTCTTCAGGAGAAAAATCTCAGACTTCCACTGGGAGTCAATTTTGTGATGCTGATAAAATGATCTGAGTACCATTTAAATGCTTGCTATTGAATACACTTTTTGAAGCAGCCTATTTCTGATGGAAGTTGAAGGTCTGAAATATTGGCAGCACTATTTCCCCTGTGCTTAATGGCAGAAAAACATCATACAAAAGAGGTTAAACGTAGGTAGTAAAAGGCAGAGGGGATTTTTTAATTTCCCTTGAGATATAATTGACTATTCCTCAAGGCTGTTCGTAGTTTCATCTGTAATTTGGAAGAGGTTCTACTGCTTAATGGCAGTAACTGTAGTCAGGACATGGCTTTATAAAAATATGCATGCAGCAGTGTACACTACAGGAGATGGATAAAGAGCTGAAGAAAAATGGCTGTAGATAAAAAATGCATGGTAAATCCATAGCTGCAAATGCTTACCATCCAAATGGGAAGGTTGCCATGAACATGTTTCCAAGGTAGTGTCCCTACCTGCATGGTTTTTAAGGTATCTTTTACCACTGTAAACCTGCTTTGACCATCTGTGTGTGGTTTATAGAGTTCAGGCACCTTAGTGAGCATAATGGCAGTAGTTCCAATAGTCCCATTAGGGGCTAGAGAAATCTGGGAATCCTAGATCATACCAGTTGTACATGCACAGAATTATACTCCCCTGTGTGCAAGGTGAAGTGATGGATGTGCATATGTGACAAACTGGGCTGGATGTACTTGAGTAACAAGTCTATTCTAGTCTGGGAGATCAGACTTGTTCCACATCATGGGCATTAAAGAAGTGTTTCAGATATGATAGATCCCATTATACGTTGGACTCTAGTGCAAAGAGGTTGCACAGTACATTTATTGGTTTCCTATACTGCACACAAACATCTTGTTGACCAGTCACAAACACGAAGGCTACATATTTTTACATGTCAAATGTTGAAAAGTATGTACATACAACCTCTAAGGTGCGAGGGCTAAGGCCACGCTAACAGCAGGGGAAACTGAAGGAGCTTTGGACATCATAGGCTGAAGTCTGTACCTAATTGTCAAGGTTAAAAACAACCATTAAAAAGTCTGAGAGGCTGAAAAAGCTAATGTGAGCAGGGATGAGAAGAACAAAAATAAAAACACACATAAGGCAACTTTTAAAATGCACTGAAACAGAAATAAGAGCTGTAAAAGTTGACATGTTCTTCTCTTAACTGAAGCAAAGTAATGGACCAACTCTGCATTCTCTGCACAGGCTGAGCAGCTCTTACCTGAAGTTCAACAACTACTAATACAAGTCTAACATGAAGTTGAAGAAATTGTAGTTCTTTTTAAACAACATTCTTTTGTCCCTTATTGGATAGCCCATCTCCGTCTGTGTTTCTTTTTTACTTTAGAAATAATTCAAAATGCAGAAAGGTTAACTTTAATGGGGAGCTGAGATTTTTCTAAAGTAAGGAAATTCTGGAGCAGCAAAATTCTTCATGGTTCACCTCATTTGCCCGCAGAAAAGGCTGAAGGTGTGACTGTGATCCAAGATGGTGCTCCAGGTGACCTGAATTAAATGTAGTCATAAAAGACAGTAACCATACATGCCAAACAAAAAAAAAATCTATTAATGCTTAAAAACTTAATTTTCATTGAGCATAGTTGGCTTCACAATGTGGGATTCTTGTATTTCTTTCTTTGAAGAGCCTAGGGAATTTTTTATCTGTTTTTTTTTTTTAATCTTTTGTTGAAGACTGGAAAAATTGTTTCTGGTATGAGAACTTCCTGTGTAGCAGAACCTCCACAATCAAGGGGAACACTTTTTTTTTTTTTTTTTTTTTTCCCCTCTTCTCAACGTTAAAACATTTTCTGTATTTTAAATATTGATATTAGAAAATTTTACTTTGCATTCAGTGAAGCCCTGTGAGGGCATGAAGTCTGTTTCCTTCATTGGTTGCAAAACCTGGATGGAAAATTGCAGAAGTTGGTCATAGTTGTCCATGGCCTCCTAGCATAAGCTGTTTTGAGGTCGTATTTTGAAGCCTTTCCAAGCAGAAAGGAATCACTGAACTTTTGTAGGAAAACAAATAGTTGGACTAAGAGATATATAGTCAATTAATTAGCCCTTCTTTTCTGGCTAATAGCATTGCAACAGAAAATAGACTCTCTTGACAGTTCCTGCTTTTGACTGGAACAGACCAGGAGGCTCCTGGGTGAAAGAGTGGACATTATAATTTGCATTTGTGTTTCTGGTATTATCTGTTAGCCAGGGCAGGAACATTCCCTTCAAAGTCCTTTGAAGATATTTAAAATCTGTGTCAGTTTTCACTGAGTAAATATAAAGGACAACAAGGGAAAATACAGCCAACTACAGTCATTTATTGTGACTTTTATTGAAATATAAAAGCATGAGAGGAATTACATTTGAATGTACAGTGACAACAAACAATTTATTATAGAAGTTACTGATTTGCAAAGGCTTTTACGGAAGAATATAATATAACAAATAAAAAAAGGAATTATAGGTTTATAACCTATAAAAGGTTTATAACTCACAGAAGACATAGTGGTAGGGATTGGTGTAGGGACTTCTGAGTTCATTATATTGATAGGAGTGTAGTGGAGGACCAAGGTAAAAAGTATGCCACATCAGCATATTAAAAAAAATGTGTCTCGTGAGCAATCTGAATGATCTCATGTGAGGTTTTCAAGATTTGCCTTATCGAGATTTCCCATATGTAGATAAGGGAAAAATATGTGCAGTACTGTCCCATATATTCATGGAAAGGGGTGTAAATATTCACGGCATTGCTCCCAAATTCCTGCAGGAAGATAGCTGCAAGCTAGACATATAAATCCCAGTTCATCAAATTACAGTGTTGGATGTGTGAGCTCACTTCTGTGGGGCTTAGCTGGCTGGAAAGCAGGGGGAAAAATTTGCAGCATCCTCCTAATGGTGGATTAGTTCCCCAGTCCAGTTTCAGTAGTGTCACTGAACAATATGCATCATGGAAACTCTTCCTAAACTGACATACTGGAGTGTTTCTCTAGGGCTGTACCGACAACATCTAACAAAAGACTGGATCTCACATGGAGGAGATGGCTCCTGTCATACCATAAGTATGACAGGCTGTTCAGCAGAAGTAGCCTTTTCGAGGTAATGGTAATAATCACAGGTGTTTTAAGCTTGAGTTGAATAAATATTGAGCAAAGTAATTAAGCATCAAACTAAAAGCAAGTAATTTTTTCCTACTCATAAATATTTTTATCTTCATAAATGTAGTAGGTAGAGAAAAACACATGCTCTATAATATTGAAAAGACAGACATACCTTGAAGCAGTAGTCAGGTTGATTTTTCACTTTTGTTCTGTTTTTTATTGGTACAACTTTATTAAATTACTTGGGCTAAGAGTTCTGTGATATTTTTCTGTGACAAGAGGCTTTCAACTTCTGTCATGCACTGCAGGGTGTTTGCTTGCTAGGTAAGTTTTATGTTGGCCTATTTTAGCTTTTTTTTTTTTTTTTTTTTTTTCCCCGACGTGAGTCACTGTATAGTGAAAAGTCATTCATAGTCTTGGCAGATACTAATTAAAGACAGTTTAATGGCTCTTAGGAAAAGAAGCCTGATTTCTTTGGCTCCAGATGAAGATCATAAGTCTATTAGAAAACAAAATTGTGAGTGAAGAAGATATATGTGTACTGGGGCAGGAAGGACTGAAAGAATAATAAAAGCAGTATTAGTCACAGATGGGGTTGATTGTTATATGATTGAAAACATACAAAATTATTTTAGAAAATCCATCCTTATCATTATTTTACTTCAGTCAATATCACGATTCTCAAAGAAAAAAAATCTATATGATTAACATTTATATGATTAACAAATTTTCCAGAGTATGTAAACAAGAGCCTAGATACACAAACGTTCTTTAGCCAAATAAATCAAGATCCTTACCTTAGATAAAATTTCATGTTCAATTACATTGTATATCAGCATTTTAATAACAACTTGCTTTTTGTCATAATGCTGGCTTTTATGTTTACTGCATTAATAGACACATAAGAAAGCTCCTTTCAAGAATAATTACTAATACTCTAGTATCAGTCCAGAGTACTGGACTAAAACATGGTATTATGGCTCTTATCCAAGTCTTGATAAACAAATAATAATAAAAAAATCTTTCTATAACCTCTGATCTTGTATATTTCGTTCAAAATTATGTCAGAGCCCTGAGACAGGAATGTTCAAGAGTTCATACCTTTTGACATCCAGGAATCTTAGTCACATGAACTTATTGCTGTTTCAAAGCAAATTATTTCTGTCCTAGGACAGGTGCATTGCTCACTGACCCTAATAGCTAACTTTACACTGCTATGCTAATGATGTCAGGATGCTGACAGACCCATTAGTAAATACAAAAAAAGAGTGAAAAGAGGGACAGCTTTAATAATTATGTTTTCTTAATCAATCATGATATTCCAAACACGAAGAAGTCCTGAAAAATTGGTTAGTTTATCT
>NW_010312724.1:12352-55297 GCF_000700745.2 Antrostomus carolinensis
ATTTAGTTCTGGAGCTCCATTTGTAAAAGGACTAATGTGGTTTAGAATGAGACATTTCTCATACAAACTCATGCTCAAGCCCAACAGCTGTCTGTAACAGGTTCCATAGCAAACACAGAGCAAGACAATTTAACAATGTGAATTATGAATTTACAATGCTCCCAACAATTAAACTGTACACGCACAGCCTCCATGAGTGAACTAGAACAACCTTGGGGCAAGCCTTCTATCAGAGAACCTGAAATATTGGAATTTAAAAGCAAAAGTGCTCAGATTCCATAGATATAAGAACCAGTGCTCTTTGTCTTTTTTCAAGACTTGAAAAGTCTGAGAAAAACCCTGTAAAAATCTTTATTATCTTTATTCAACCTGTTGTCTGCTTCCTGATTATTGTGCCACAGCGCACAATGTTATAATAATATTACAAATAGCCCTAAGTGGGAAACAGGACCCATAGTACAATCCACTGTACCATATGAAACGAGTTAATAATTCATAATACAAAGGAAACAAATGACAATAAATAGCTTAAGGGCATCCAGGAGAACAAAGGCTGACATAAAATCCTCTGATTTTAGTACTGGGCACCAAGGCTGGGATTCAGTTGATGTATTATTGATATCTGCAAAGGAGCCCTTTGTCTGAGACAGTACCATAGACTGCCTTCACTGTTCATGGTACAATTTATTGAATATAAAACAGGTGAATAAAGTAATTCAGATGAATCACGCTTGAAAGTGTCAATATTTCTCTGTTGACAAAAACAATGCCATTATAGCTCACATAAACTTGTCTGCATTGTACATATTTACAGTTAAATGAGACAAATCCCACTTCAATGACCAAAGCAGTTTGCTGCTTTGTTTTGGTTTTGGAGTTGGTGGAATGAATCACAGAAAATAAGAGTTTTAAAAATAAATGGAAAAGAAAATAATGAATGTCATAGCTGGAACAATGTTTGAAATCCAGCAACATGATAACAACATCCTGGAGCATGGATAAGTAATTCTTATTAATGATCAGAAAAGGAAACTGACTGAAACATGTCATTCTAAAGAACATTTCATTTGGAATTTTCTGTGGAGATTAAAAAGAAAAGACAAAATACCAAACACTTTTGTTCTGAGAACTTGTTTCTAGAGTGTTGCTCCTGTTAGGCCTGGCCATCATATAAGCCACAAGATTAGCAGAAGCAGAAACTAAAATGTTAGTGGAAACTCAGCTGATAATCAGAGTCACAAAGGCTTCCTGAAACTAAAGTTTGGACTACCATAGTTCAGTGACCACCACATATTCTGTTAGTATACAAACCCTGATATATACCTTTCCCAGTTGCCTGACACTGAATTGCATACCTGACCAAGTCACATGCAGTCAAACAATAATCAGCTGGATAACTGCTAGGTGCCTAAATCTTACATTCAAATTCATAGTTGCTTGTGTTTCTGCCAATAAAATAAGTTCCTTAACATAAAATCTGTATTCTACTTCTTACCCAGCCTGGAATACCAGTCTCTATTGTGAACATGATAAACAAGCTGAGGAGGGGAATAAGGCATCGTGGGGTCCAGAGAAAAGATAGCTGTACCCTCAGAGACTTACAGTAGAATCTGGTTAGAGAGGAGTGAGAGGTTTTATAGAAGGTGAAATAAAATATATCCCCATCACGAAAGCCCAGAAAGCTCTCTGAGACAAAGGATAGTCTTAAGTGTTCAGCAGAAAGATGGCATCACAGTTGAGAAAGTTAGGAAGGAAAGATTAACGTGTGAGAGATTAAAAGAGATTTTAATCAAGTTGAGCTTCAGTTGACAACAAATTTATATAAGATAATGCCAGAAAACAGTCAAGATGTTTTTTGACACAATCCAGCCACCAGTTGATCTCATAGATAGTTCTTGTTTGGAGATAATAACCTGAAATATTGCCAAACAAGGATAATAGGTTCAAGGACAGTGGTCCATGAAACAGCTGCAGAAAATACAGAGGGAGTAAGGAGTATCTTCAAAAAATGTCTTGAAATAAAAAAGGAGAAAAATTGAAAGATAATTAAGCCAAGGGAACACCAGCATCCAGAAGAGTCTCCGCATTGGTAGTACATGAGAAATATGACACACGAGAGTAAAATGTCAAATGGCAGACATCCAGGAAGCACATGAGTTCAGAAAAAGGAAAGCAAAGGAAATAAAAACATTATATTACAAGATGCAAACAAGGTAAAGACACATGGTAAACCTTAACTAAGAGTTTAGAATATTTTTAATAAAATTCCTTCTTATGTAACATAGTTGGCAGTTTACGAAATGCTGTTCAGCTTATGTTCAGTATATTAAGTGCACACACAATACCAGGTTGAAAACTCTGCAGTAGATATTCCACATTTTCATCTGTTTTTTGAAGTATCAGTCTAAACTGCTCTACACTGGAAACATAAAAATTATGTAAGTAAATAGTAAGCTCTCTTTCACTGTAGGCTAGCTGTGCCAAAATAATACTCTAGGGAAAATATATAATTTCATTTAATCACATTTGCTTCATAATGTTGATGATCTCATCCTTCTGAACTTAGAGATTTTTGTTCATAGTATAAAACTAACACATATTTTTGTCAGACCTAATGTGTCCATTCACCACATTGGCAAAGCAATTTGGAAAGAAAGCACACTTTTGATACTGGTGAGAGAGCTAATAAAAGTGGGTTTAATGCAAGTCATCATGTGTCATAATGAAGTCATAAAGTGCAAAAGCTACTGCTGCTGATAATGATGGAGAAGAGGCAGAAGAACGCTGCATTTTTCCTATATTTATATAGGAATAAGATTTTAAATTATGACTCAATTTGTATTTGTTTCTTTTGCCAAACACTGGGACTCAAGCTATGTGGCTATAAATGGGAAAAAAAATTAATGCTGTTGGACTGCCAAAATGGTACCTTTGTTTCTCTTTTTAGACTGCTATTGTGTGCTGTCAGTTGTGCTTTCTCTTGCATTTATAATGGATTTGCAGAAACAGTTGACAACTGCAGGATTTGATGGCAGCAGCAGGTGACTATTTTTCTGGTCTGCATAAACCTTATTCTTAGTAAAACTTCACACTTCAGGAAATAATTAACACTGCATGTCACAGTAGAACGTTAAAACTGAAAAGAAATCATTACAGAATTAGCAATGGCTTTTACCTAAATACATCTAAAAGCTTGATCAATTTATAAGTCTCTTTGATTATAACAAAAACAAGCAGCTGGACCACTGTCTTCCTTTGCTGCTAGGTTACTTCTGCAGAAGTAATTTTGCCTTTTCTGTTTTTCCCACCAAGCCTACTTTTATATCAAATCTGCCCAAATGTCTAGTAATTTTTTTTTTCCCATATTGCCCCTCCTCCCCTATTGCTGAGTGTCTTTCTGTCGTACTACTTTCATTATTCAGAAGAGTGGAGTACAATACAGAAACAGCCACAGGAACACATGAAACATTACCATTATGTCTGAATGAACAGTTGCTTAGAATCTCTTGTGGATGCATGTACTTTGAAATAATCCATGGTAGTAAACAAAATAGTTTAGATAAAAACTGAAGTTACATTTTCAAATTCACTATTTAGTCTTTAAAAATAAATTAAAAACTGTTTTGAAGACAGATGTGTTCCAGATTTGCTCTGAACTCAGAAATGTATAGGTATGAGCACAGGTACAAGGGAGTGTGCCTTTGTACACAAGGTGAAGATACATGTATACATGGAGGGGAGGAATTAAAGTAATGACTTATTACATATTTTTAACTGAGTTAATAAGAAAGAGAATATATATGTTTCAGTTTTACAGGGACAAAGATGCACCTTGTACAAAGGCTAAAAATTTAATTAATTGAATTTCCTATAAGATACAAATTTATGATTAACACATGACCCACAGTAATCTTTACAAGGCTACACAATGTTTTTCATGGGGACAATCACTCTTACATGGCTTCCTCTAACGTATGAATTCATCTGCTTAATTGTGCCTTACATGTTTGCTTCTCTTTAGTCTACTAAAATTGATGCTGTCAAAAAAATCTGAAACTCCAGTTATATTCAACAGGATATATGCAATTATCACAAGATCATTGATTTTTTTTACTAGATGCTACTCTTCTCTTTTTACTAAGTAAAGCAAAACTTGTTGATGTTCCTCTTCTGTGCCAGAATGCAAATGTTTGCTAAACATAATTTATTTGCTTGTCATGTTGTCTGGAAAGTTATTAGCCAAATGAACATAACGACCAAATGTAAAAACACATCATAGATCAAGATAAACTGTTAAAGTATTCCCCTTATGAGACTGCACACTTTTCTTACATTGACTTGCCCATGATTCTCTAAGTTCCTGTGGGACTTCTTCATTCACTTTCTCTTTCCTGCGGGGTTTATAATTTCATCCTGTCATGGGACATTTGTATGCATATGAACACCAAAGGTGTGATATTTGTCTGTTGTTATAAAAAAAAAAACTGGGCAAAATCCATATACCCAGATGTCATTCCCTCCTTTTTCTTTTTTAAAGATGAGAACAAAGGAGAAAGGTTGGCAGTTTGATTGTGTTGTGTCCTACTTCACATTATATGAATTGTACTTCTGGTATCCTTCTTGTGGAAATTAATGTTACGTCCTTTACTTTTATATACAACCACAGGTCACAAACTAGAAACTAGACTTGATTTTATGATAGTTGAATGCCCTTCTAAAAGAGGTGTTTAAAAAAAACCCAAAACCCAGAATTTTGGAAGCAGAAGATAAGAATCCAATTTAGAATGTATCTAACATCCTAATATTAAATTGGAAGTTTATAATACTTAAGAGATTAGGGGATTAACACATATTGTTTCAAGGAGACAATTTGTGATGTGGGAAAATATTACAGATGTTTATTGAGAGAAAAAGTATCTTTTCACTAGTGTGAATGTGACAGACTTGCAGGCACAAAGGACATATTTTTCGCTAAGACACAACATTCTGGAAACTTTATCAGTAATGATTCAACACAGTGAATAAGCAGCTGGTGCAGAGAACTGGCTACTAGCCATGAGATGACCATGGACAGAGACTTTTTTTTTTAATAAATCTATATTTGAATACATTTTCATACCATTAGCAAAGTGTATCTGTAACTCCAGAGTGCATCATTTCTACATTTCAAAATGTGTAGATACTAGAGTGCATAATAACAGCTTTTTTTTTTTTAAGGGGGGTACATATATAGTCTGATATTAGCATCAATGAAATATTCTACAGAAATATTTCTAATAAAATTGAGCCTTTTTACAATTGTTATATTGGAAAACTTCTGTCTGAAAATTAAAAATGATAAAAATTTTAGGAAACTAAAAATAGGATTTTATCATGTGAGGCACCACTTTTTAACTGTTGAAAAGAACCTAATTCTAGTTGCAGTATCATTGCATACACAGTTACTCACATACATACTTATATTCATAAGGTTATGCTGAATTATTAAGATTGCAAGAACAAACACTTCATTAGGAAGTTAAAGAAGGTGACATTGATTTGAACTGTTTCACAGTAAATGCCTTAGAGGATTGTTTCTGTAAACAGTTAACAGAAATCAGCTCATTTGTTGCAGTTTGTTACTACAAGATCCCTTGTTTGTATGGCTGTGGTCAGAGTCTCAAGCCAGGCTCAGAGAATGAGGAAAACAGATTACTAGCTATCTTGGGACCGATTTTCATTCCAACATTATGTGGTTGCAGGCTTAAGTGTTTTTGTGTTCTGGTTTTGTTTTGTTTGTTTTTGTTTTTGTTTTTTTTTTAAGGGATAGTTAGGTTCTGATTCCCAAGATTGAGATGGGAATCAATAGAGTTCCAGGAATTTTGCCAAAGGTACCCAGGTTCTCAAAGTAGTAAACAATAATTGACTCTTACTCTTATTATTTCAGCAAAATAAATAAAAAAGTTATGAAGAACATTTAACACATGAAAAATGCATTCACAACAGTGAAGTCACATAGCTGTATGGATAATAAATGAAAAAGAAAATAAATAATGGGTCAACTGAAAACTTCATTTTCATTTGAAGATCATTAGTAGATAGTCATCCTACAAGGAAAGACATGTTACTTAATTTGTCTATATTCAGAGACAGAGTGGTATTCAATTGGTGGATTAAGACACTTAAAGAAAATTTCCTACATATAAACCAGCGCTTAATATTTCCTGTTAGTCACTGGAGGGCTCATCAATAGTGTAAATGTAATCTGGAGAGTGATTTATCTCACCCTAATCTAGAAATCCCCGTTTCATCCACTGAGCAGTTCTAACTTCTTCTTTTCCCCCATTTTTGTGACTAGTGTGTGCAGCTCTCAATATCTGGAACCTGAGAGCTCATATCATGTTTAAGGGTCTCTTGACAAGTTGCAAGTCTGTTTGTTTATCACATCAATAAAAAAACCTTGTCTTCAGACCGCGGAAAAGAAGGACAGGTATTTTCAAATGACAATAATAACATAGAGGCTTTCCTACCACATGGACTTTATTTGAGCACTTTCAATTTTTGTTCTGGCTCAGGGGCCAACAGCATTAATGTGAAGATACCCGTGTCTTCAAGATGTTCCTGCCCATTCCCAATGTCTCCTTTTTAGGCCTTTGCTTGCCATGGAAAGTTCATGTGTCTCTGTTACTTTCCCCTTTATACTATTGGAAAGGTCTTAAAACCTGTCAATCTCAAATGAGACAGTTTTCCAGGAAAAAAAGGCAAAAAGAGAAAACAAACAAACAAACAAACAAGATATGTTTATTTGGAAAGCTAAGTTCAGTCTTCCAGTTGAGGTAATGGATATATAAGCCAGAAAATGTATGTTGCATAAACAATGTGCAATAACCCAACTCTCAATTCCTCTCTATGCATGCGAGCTTTTTACAGAGAGTATTCCTCAACATCAAGGAATTCCTCAAGAGGTTTTCAATCTTTCTTAAAACACTATAGCTTTATGGTTTGGGTTTGCTTGGTTTTTTTATTTTTTAAATTGTGGAAACTAAAGCAATTTTGAGATTTATTCCACTGATTTAAAAAAAGAACTTACTTTTATATTTTATCTGAATAGATTATTCACATGATTAAATTGCTGTATTTTTTTCTGCCTTTTTTCAAGTTAAGGGGCCTCCTCCCACTGTCTTCTTTGGAGTGAAGGGTTATTTCCACACTTCTTTGGATAACATATTTTTTTTTGTTTTAAATAAAAATAAATAATACTAAAATTCGTTACATAAACAAACTGCTTAATATACCAATTTCCTAAATTTATTCAGTAGAGTGTTGAGATATCATAGCTACCTCATGACCTGAAAATCAAATAAAGAGAACTGTAGAATTAATATGGAAAAGAGCATAACTGTGAGAAAAAATCCAAAGGCTCACATGCAGAAAGTTTCAGCTAGTAAGGTACATAAAAGGTATTTTAAAATGTTTTAATAAAATACATCATTATTTTTTTAAAAAAACCCAAACCAACAAACAACAGTATTTATTTAACTGAGACTAAACATACAATGAATGAGACAGAAAATATTACCCATGCTTTTTGCTGCTTTGACACTTACCAAAAGAATGGTCAGTTTTGACCTGATGCCATTGTTACTGTTAATACCAGTGCACCTGGTACACCTGGTACATAGTACATCCGTACATCTCTTGGATGGAAGGTTAACACGTTTTCTCAGGTTACATAAAACTTACTTGTGATGGAGAAAAACAGGTGATAGGTTTACAGAACAGTTCATTTAACTTTGGTACTTGAAACAATACAGAAACACATTTGTACATCTAAGAGGTAATAGCAATGCACCAACATGAATTTGTCAAGAGCAGATAGTGTCAGATCAGTCTAATCCTTTGATGGGGTTCCTAGTCTGTGGATACAAGGGTGTGCAAATAGTTGAAAACCTACATTCTCAATGTAGTTATCCAGGATTTGTTCTTGAATCAGAAGGACGTACCTGGTGGGATGTTTGCATGAAACAGAATACATGCTTATCAAATCTCTGTATGACATTGACCTGGAAAAGGTTTAAAACACTGTGAAGGATCAAATTTGAATTCAAAATTATGTGGTTAAACTGGAGAAATGATGATAGCAGTAAGACGATTTTTGTTAGTATCAAGTGGAGACATCCCACTTAGGAATGAAAATCAAATGCATAACTACAAATTGAGAATTAACTAGCTGAGCATAATGCTGCAGAAGTAAAGCTTAAAGTAGTGAAATAAAAAGTCTGTAAATGCTTTCAATTTAGATATTATAAAACATTCCTAATTGTAAACATTGTCAAACAGTGGAACAGGCTAGTTTGGGAAGCTGATAAATCTCTGTGCTGAGTTTTTTTTATGATTAACACATGAGACAAACTTCTATCAGGGGCTCTTCAGTGATACTTGACCTTGAGTCAAAGGAAGGAAGTGGACTAGCTTAATCTATGACACTTGAATATTAGCATCCTCCAGAAAGGAGCCATATTGACTTCCAAAGGCAAAGGAAAAAAAGGCTATTTTAATTTTATCTGTACAGTTCACAGAGGAGCTATTTACAAGTCATAATGAAAAAGAACCTCTAAAAATACATGAAGGGCAAATGTATTTTCTATCAACCTCAACAATTTGGTGCATGTTATAATTTATTTCTTCTGTATCTTCCAGGGTCCCATAGTTCTTGTGGTGTGGGATGACTCTTGCTCTGTTACCCTGAGCAACGTGACAGCATTAATTCAGTTATGCTCTGGGAAAATGTAAGTAGTTTACACGCATATTTGCATCTCTGCCAATAAACACAATAGTGCTGCAAGTGCAGGAATTTTTGCCACATTACTCAGTTTGATTCCCCTATTAGCATTTTTTTAGCGTTACTTGTCTTCCATCTGATAAGATGGGCAAGGCATCTGCTTGTCATATGTTTCATATTGAACTCTACTCAGTTGGTCTGCTTTATTGCTTACATCACATTTAAGGTTCATAAATGATAAACTAAATAATACACAGCTAGAGAAACCAACTGGATTTCATGCGATTTCAGCTAAAGAATTATTTTTGTCTTGCTAAAACACAGAAAGTATTCTTATTTTTAAGAATAATTTTAGGATTTATGGAATATAGCTTGAGTCATACTCATTGCTAAACTTTTTTTCCTCACTCCCTGAGTTAGTGCATCCAATGGCTGTTAGATCCAAGAGAAATTTCTAGATACACCTCAGTGCAGTCAAATTGGGATTAATCTTGACTAACTAGCAGCCATTATTGGTGTTTGAAAGTTCCTAGCTCAGAGCAAAAGAGGAAATCCCAGAAAAGTCATAGGAGATGACGCTTCTTAGGTTCTAGTGTGAAAGACTAGTGATATTTACAGTAGCAAGTGTAATGCTATCTACAAGCTACAACTCTGACATATTTAATAATGTTCTGTAAGAAAAAGTAAGTAAGCAAACCTTGCTTTTAGCTGGAGGTAATTTTTTTCTTTTTGAAACAATTTTGACAAAAAGATTCATAATTAAAGTACCATGTAACACACTTGCAGTGCAGTTGTGCCTTTTGATTTATTTATATTTGTTAATGGAACATGCCAAAAGGCCAAATTCAAACAACAGATATGTAGCATTTTCTCAAATCACAAAATACATGTGTTTAAGCCCATGCTACCAATGCCCCATAGCTGACCTTCATTCATATCTACAACAGCTTGGCCTGTTTCTAAATTTTTGGGTGTCTGTATTTCTGACAGTCACATAACCAGTATTGTTATTACAACTGTAAGCCAGGACTTTCCAGTTTGTTTCTCTCTCATTCAAACAATGCTAACCATTGGTTGAAACTGATTTCAATACAGCAGTAAATTGAGATGGGACAAAGATACTGAAAGGCTTTAAGGAATATGAAAAAAAAATAAGTATTATATTATCTTATTCTACCTAAGGATGTCTTCTGACATCTTCAAAGACAGCTCTGATTTAATTTAAATCAAGTTATCAATACCGTCTCTTAAAATATTTTGTCCAAAACTAATTCAAAATCAATCATCTGGCAGATCACTAATGGGCTACGGACACAGAGAAAAATATTCCTGTATTTTGGTTCACAGTCACAAAATGGGTTAGTCCATCAAGGATCTCATCACACAGCATAATACAACTCGATGCATTGCTAGTGAGTAATCCTAAAAATAAAGCAATACAATAAAAATAAATAAATGAAATTGTAATGCATTGTGCTTCTCCTAATCCCATAACACAAATGTTTGGCTCCTTTACCTTGCTTTTGCTTTAAGCAACCTTGAAAAAGTAACAATGAAGTGTGCGGTCTTTCACATACATAAATTTAATCATATATACATATACATACAGTACCTACATTAAAACTCTTATAAAAGCCCAACAATCATTTATCTACCTCTAGTTATAGAAAAATAATCCAAATTTACTGGTCTTAGAGAAGAAAAAAATGGAAAAAAGTAAGATTAAACATGTATGTGATCGCACTTTTTTTTCTTTTCCAGTGATTGTTGTTTGTTTTCCTTTAATCTGCCAAAGAAGTTTATCCTAGAGATCATTTTAAATAATTGGCTGAAATATCCCTTTGGCTGAGATGACAGAGATATTGTTTAGCATAAAAGTTTACTTTAAATGAAAAAGTAGAACTCACTCTTGCACAGCTTTATCTTTGGAATGTTTGTCTTCAGCTAGTACAAAGCAAGAGCCAGCTCTGAATTTTAATGAAATAAAAGCGTAAATAAGATTACAAGTGGGTGAATTATTATGCACTAAGCCAAAAAACCGAATAAAACTGACACACCTCTTTGAACACACACTGAATAATTCATAATTCAGTGGTTTAAAAACATATTATCTAAATAATTTATTTTAGATAAGGTAATGCAGAAGGTGATGCTAAAAAAAGAAAAATATTCTGAGGAGACTACAGGTAGGAAAGATGAGGCTCTCAAGTCTGCACAGGGAGCTGAATTTCTTCTATGCAGACATCTTATCGAATATTTGCAGAATTTCACCAGGTCACTTGTGTCAAGTTCATTACTTCATTCACAATGACAGTTTGTCCTTTGAAGAACAGTTTTTCATTTTTACATTTCTGTTACTGAACACCCTGCCATACTGCCAGTTAACTTTCACACCTGGTGCCAAAATGGTGCACTATATTTTTATATTGAGTTTGTTCAGTTTCAGTTTCACTTTTCAGACCTAGAACAATTCTATTTTTTTTTTTTTCTGCTTTCAATTATACCTTGTCTCTATAAATACTTATAGGTCATGACCTTGTCACTTCTTTACATCATCTTGGGTAAAATATTGACTCACTGAGAAAAAAACACAGCTTTTTGATACTTCTTTTCAGGACACTTTCAAATTTTATCATTTTTCTGCCATATAAACAGAATAGTAACTTTCACTGTAGTTATTTACAGGAAAAATACCACCTTTTGAAAGCTTGATATCATCTAGAGTATACATCCGAACTTCATGTTAATCTTATCTGAAGCAATGCACTGAGAGCTCAAATGTTGAGATACAGTTAATTTTGACTCTTGTCGTACCAGTCCATGTTTCAGTTCTCCTAAAAATATGATTCACATTTCAGTCCTTCAGTTTTGACATTGCATTTCTAATGCTTGTGGTAAAATGAAGTTACTCTGCCATGTAACCCTGATCATGGTGACAACAATTAATAACTGAAACATTAACCTGTTTCAATTATAACTATTCTGCAATTTTTTCTCACTCTCCAAATATTACCATCAATAAAATTTTCCTGGTGGACAACAATGAACAAGAGTCAGGAATACCCCTTTGAAGCAATTTAGTCAAACCCATCAAGACAATCACCTTTTTACAGCTTCCCCTGAGAGAAGAAATGTGAATGATATCTGCTTCTTCAAAATGAAGTCTAAGGAGTTTTGCATTTGGGTGAGTGGGAGATAGAAGTCTAAGACATAGAATTTAATTCTGGTGGCAAGGGAGTATTTTTTAGCCATATTGCCAGCCTGAAGTTCAGTACAAGATCTGCACTAAACAGACTAAAAAGCAGGGGAAATGTATATAATTTCATAGAATTAATAACAAAAATTAATAAAGTTTAGATCATGCAAAAATATCAATCATGAGAAAAATAGTTTTAATATTCAGTATACAATAAGAGATGATGTCAAGATGATGGAAATTTCTAATGATTTATTAATAATAACAAATAAATACATTTCTAAATGGGTCTACATAGTTCGAAAACATAAATTGTTATGGCTCGTGGACATTAAGTCATCAACAGAAAGACCTATTGTCTGTGAATTGTAATGGTAACCTATGAGTATACAGAACATGCATGGTAGCTTGCTGTTAATAGTACAAAGGGCATACTTTGCCCACACTTTCATAAATTAGCTGCTTGGAAAGTATGGTTTGACTATCTCTGACCACTGCACTTGGCTTATTAATACTTGAGTCTTTGGCTGTATTAAGTGTATTCAACATGTCTCTGTTGTATCGCTTGTTAGTGCAGTAGCTGGGAAATCACACCCAGGAAAATTAAGAAGGTTGATTTAAATAATTATGTTTCAGCTTTAGTAAGGTTAAAAGTTTCTGCTTAATCATAAATGCTTAAAGTGTACACCAGTAACCCCCATGAATTAAATGTTACAATATATTCATTATCAGAGTTCAGCTCACTACATATGGTAAGAAGATGGATTACTTAGCTTCTAGTTACTATCTGTGGCTGTACTAATCCAGAATAATGATTTTAGTCGTATTTAAAAAAATAAAAATTAAAATTAAAAATAATAAAAAAATAATAAAAAAAAGTATTTGTAAGAGTTAAAAGATGATTTCAAAAAACCCAAAAAAACAAACAAAAAAAACCCCTCAAAAAACCCCAAACCTGTCTTCCTATTTTTGGACCACTTCAGTTTTCCTTTGCAAACCAAAATGTTATAATTTTTGGCCAATAGAAAAAGTCACTTGTCTTAAAACTTTGGATCTCTGAAGAATAATCCTGTTTTGTTGTTGCTCTTACTTAACAGACAGAAGCAAATATTTTCTGTCAAACTCCATAGCAATATTACTTCATACAGTTCCTTCTTCCATAGATTTCAAAGGTCTTGCTAATGTATTCAATCTCATAGGAGCTCTTTGAAACTGGAGAACTTTACCTCCAATTCTTTGTAACACAGAGAAAGTGTAGGTTCAAAGAATCTTCAGTAATCACTAAAAACATTTTAGGCAATGAAAAAACTACTGCAATCTTTAAAAACTTCATCAAGGCTACCAAATGCTTGAAAGATATATGCTCTGCTGGCACCGGTGTTTTGAATCATGATGTTCTCTAAGTACACAAACGTAGAAGTCTAAATCTGGACAGACACATTTTGAGATGTCTGATAACCCATTTCCTACCTAAATTCTATTGCTGACCAACTGCGTGCAGAATTGTAACAAAGCATCACCTAATACAGAAGCAGCCCCTGATTAGTAGGTGTTCTAAGACACATCTCACCCACCTCATTTCTGCATAGACATGGACAATCTGTCTCTTTCATTCAAAGGCCTGGCTTTAAGGAGGAGGGGGTAGTATTATATACCTTTAGTATCATAGCTGGGTAAGTCACTCACTTAAGAAATATTAAACCTGAATTCCATCCACTTCCCTAAATGCAGAAATTTAAATGTAGAACTCATCCTTTTGGGAAGTGTGCACTAGCCACCCAGGCACAGGAAAAAAAGGAGGGGACAGTTCAAAGGAGACTGGCTAGATCATGACACCCTTCATTACTTTTACTGAAACGTTCGTTCCTGCATGTTAGCTCAGCAAGATTCACTATTTTGGGGAAAAAAAAAAAAAAAAAAAAAAAAAAAAGCAGAGCAGCAGACTGATGCTTGACTCTCTAGTTCAGTGTTTAGGACACTTGGCTGTGGTCTTGTACTTTCATTGCAAGGCATGTGTTTTCCTGAGGTTGTCAGGAAACTTCATTGGTGAGGTCAAAAATTTTAATTAGCTTGTTAATCCATGGAGTATTAATGTACCTTTTTACTTTAGTTTATGTAATTACATTAATAAAAGACACATTTATACTGGCCTAACCACCTAACTATTCAACTGAATTATGAAATGAGTAAGTACAGATATTTTTCAATGTAAGAATGAACATGGCTCATTTTCTTGTGGAAGTCAGGACTTAGATCATTTTTTGCTGGGAAAGCAGGAGCTTCAGTTCTGTAGTTACATGCCCAGTCTTCAAATTTTACTGAAATTCATTTTCATTCACCAGATAACTTTGACATACATTTGATATTAAATTCATATTAAAACCTCATTGTTTTATAAGAAATTTAAACACACACATAATACTGCTCTGAATATGAATACATGATTTCTGCAGCTGTTACGGCACATTGTTAAAGCTAATATCTACTTCCCAGATCCATATTAATATTCATCTACTATAAGAAAAATACTGTGCAATATTGGAAGTAATTACTTTGCTTTTACTTTTACACTGAGAAGGCAAAATTTTCTATATTAATTATCACGCTTAATTATATGGTTTAATTATTAAGATAAATCAGAAAACCTGTGAACCAGTCTTAGTTTTTTATTGAAACATTTAACTAAAAGCATTTTTGCCCTATTAATTTAATGTCTGTGAAGTTAAGAGTAAATACTTGCTTTGGCTAAAGTCATATGAGAAGCAATATTGTGTTTCTGGAAGTATGAGTAACTTGATCAAATATATTTAAACTCAACAAATGATTCTCAATACGTCTTCCTCTTTCAGTACTTCATTGTGTACTATAGAGAATATTCTGCTCACCAAAAGCATTGAAAGAGATCTATAATTCAGAAAAGTTGTATAACCTGTAATTCACTAAAATACAAGTAACTTCCTCTAGTTGAACTGAAAACAGGATCTAGAGGTAATCAGATATTTCTAATGGAAAGAAGATAGAAGTGTTCAGTACGTTAGCAATATGTACCACAGAAATCTCTTTTAAATACTGTGGGAAAAAATGAGATAAAATCAGTTTCCAGGATGAGTGAAGATCCTACTGCATCTGCTAGATAATGTCACATAATACTGAAATAATTGAATGTATTGCATTTAGGGGATCTTTTTTTCTCCAAGATTATTCATTTTACAGGAGTGCTTCATGCAAGAAGTTTGGCTTCTATGCCAATCTGTGCTCAGAACTGTGGGACACAAAATCAAATTGTGTGTGCATTATGAAGAGCAATGGAAAATACAGACACTGAGCTAGTTCAGGAGCAATAAACATTCTTAATATGGTAGAATGTAGTGTAATATATCTTGCATTATCTTACCTAGAAAGATACTGGTAGCTAGGGAATTCCATTTATCTGACATGACAGTCTACACAGATCAGACAGGAGATGAAACAAAATTACAGAATGAAAAAATGAAGTCTAGCTAGACAATATCATAACAAGGAATAAGACCAATGTCTCCAGTTGGTTTCCCAAAACATATGCTGTCTACTTGATTCAGTAGTGAGATAAGAAGGGAAGGGGCAGGTTGTATCATAAACTCTTTGAAAGATAGTGTAGGATTTGTTTCTTTGTTTGGAAATGCTTACCTCTGACCGTGTTCTTTACTTTGCAATATTGAGAAAGATAGAAGAAAATCTACCTCATTTATGGAGGTACTTCTATCATATGTACACAGGCATGCAGAAGCACACAACTAGAGACTTCAAGTAAGCTTTCAGCATGGCTTTTAATTCAGAGTCCACAATGTCATATTGAAAGTACATTTAACTAATAGGGAAAATTGAGTTGACTTCATTAAGGTCTTGAGGGTCATGGTATTCAGATGGGCAGGAGAATGACATACAAGTACTTTTCTTCTTCTTATGAGCTGAAAGTAAATTACAAAGCAATTTTACTGTGACCTAAAGTAGAAATTATGCAGTCATAATGATCACTAATTCTCTGCACTGGAAAGTTTAATATATTTTTATGCATTTTCCATTAAAACTATTTTAGTGAAGGCAGTCCCGAAAGGTCTCATGTAAGCTCTCATTGCACTAAGGCTGTCTGAATGGATGTCTTGAAAATTTGTTGTTTTTCTCCTACTAATGTAAGTTTGAATTAACATAACTAACCTCAGTGTGAGTACCTATGTGTTTATAGCTATTGTGTCAGAACCAAAATGTTCACCATGCTTCAGGACAGAGTACAAGTGGGACAGACAACAGGAGGTGACTTTATTACTAAATGTTCTCCTGGAATAATAAATTTTGAGTAACAATTGTGTTAGTCAAAACAAGCAGCTTGACATTCCTATCCATTAAGTAGCAACTGATGATGAATTAAAAACAGCATATATTTTCAAAGATTAGTAATGATAGTGAAAGTTTATTCTGTTCTAATAGAGTGTCATGAGTGGTTGATACATTCAGCACCACCAAAATAATGTTACAATATAAGCCCCAGCAGTATGGACCTTGTTCATCAGGGACCTATATGCCATTGTTTTGGGAGGGAATACTCTGCTGGAAAATTAGAGTTTCTCAAATTTAACATATTTCCCATTAAATTTACAAGTAAAATAGCTGAAAAAAAATATGTTTGCCAATATACTTAGAGCCTTTTCTTTCTAAAATAGATCAAGGTTATTACACTAAAAAGAGACATGGCAACTAATTTTAGAAGGTAATATGCAGTAAGAGCTCTTTTAAATCAACCATTTTTAACCTGGTTGGATTATGAAACAAGTAAATAATTGAGAGTCTTTGCTATCTGTCTCACATTAATTTGTTAAATGGAATCATTTCATGTCCAGTTTCTGCATGGTTAGATATCTGTGTACCATAAGCACGAATTATTTTTTGCCTCTTTGTGTTTCTGCTTTGTTTAATGTAACAGTAACACTGCAGTTCTTCCTAAATTCTAAAACAATGATGTTCAGAAAGCAAACATGACTGCGGTAGCTAATCTTTTTTTCATGAGTAAGGTATCATGGGTGAGTGTGCGAGGGGGATTCAGTTGTCCTGACTTCTTTTTTTCTAGTAAACTGAGTTCACTGCTTGTGCAATTACTGAATATATCTTCAGAAATAAGTTAAGTTGAGCCAGGCTCAAGCACTGCCCCATGATCATCTGGATCATTTAATTATTTGCATGTTCACTACAACAGACTTGGCCTGAGCCAAATAGCATAGTCCCAAACGGTTTAACATCATGATCAGAGGGACAACATTGGGGGTCAGTAAGGGGTATGGATTAAGACAGAGTGTTTGTTGGAAGAAGGAAGTTTAACCAGCTAGACTTGAGCTATGTTTCACCATTCAGTTTCAGGGTTAGAGAACATTATTTGGCTTTTAGAGATGTGTCGCTTGGTTAGAAAGGTCAGGACTGAGCTGTAGTAAGTAGTAAGCTAGAGTAAAATGTTAATACCTATACTTTATAAAGTTAAAAGGAGAATAAAGGGGTAAAACAACTCTAAGCTGTCTGTGACCAATGGAGAAGATTTCTGCAAAGCGGGGTCTATGGAAAATAGCCAGAGTGATCACCAGGAATAGAGTATTGAAGCCTGCTCTCTCTCCTGTGCTACAGTGTGCTAAGTATGTGGAAAGCAGAGCTAATGTTGCCTGTATTATGGATATTTTGGATTATAATAGGATGCTTAAATCTTGCCAGTTTTGCACCAATGTGTCCAGCCTTGAAGCTGTTTTGAGGCATGACTGAAATGCATCTTGAGCTAAAAGACCACGCAGGGGTACTCCAGTTCTTATTCTAAATTAGTGGCTCTTCTACTCCACTCACAGTCTGCTGAAGCTTACTCAGTTTATTTATCTTGCCCATTCTGGAATGAACTAAAGTAGATTAAGGACGACATAAGACCAGTTTTCACTGATTTAGACCAGTGTATTTACAGCTCCAAGGAGGAACCTGCAGGATTGTAATATGCACTAAATAAGTATTGAGGAGATAGCCTCATCCCTTACCAAAAAGTCCTTACTTCTGGAATAAAGAGAGGCATTTCTTTTACTACTTAGATTGTCTCCAACATGGGTAAGGAAAAAAAAAAAAACCCACAAAAAATGTTACCGGCAGTTAACCCACACTAGAAAATGAAGGGGAGTGAAATGGAGTTGGCACTGTAAAGTCTGATTAAAACACAAGCACCATTATTGCAGTTCCTGCAGAAAAAGTAAGCAGATCAAGAGCCAATAGCAGTCAGAAAGGACTGCTGTTCTAAATTATATCGATGGTGAGCAGTTCTATTAGCTTTGTGATATCCAACATGTCCTGAGGAGAGTCTGGAGACTCATTGCAGACATGTTATGTGTTGTTTTCTGGATGTTCAGGTGCTAATTTTCTGATACTGACTGACTGCAGAATATTTTGAGTTAATCTGTAAATCAAGCTGCATGAGTATATATAATCATCCTCTTCATCAGATAATAGAAGTACTGCCTTCTGACAGGAAAAGTTATTTTGAAAAGGTCAAACAATTGTCATCTACAAGTTGGTTATATCAGGTACTTTCTCTACATGTATGCTTAAAAACTATTTTATGTGTTTCATGCATCCAAACACCACATAATTTTGTGTCTATTCATGTTGGTGAATGGCATATATTCAGAATATAGCTTACCCCAATGTTTTTAGATACCAGTTTCTGGAATTTTTCTTTTCTTTTTTTTTTTTTTTCTATGAGAAGCCTAGAATTGACAGAAGACTGTCTTCACTGTAAGGGATATATACTTTTCCTTATTTACTTTAAATAAATATAAGTCCTAAGGAGCATATGCAGCTTAATTTCTGTTACTTATTTAATATTTGGTCAAATATGGTTAATCTAGCTCCATTCAAGAGAAAATAATAGATTTTATATTGAAAAGGAAAGATTAGAAAGATTTTCATCAGGCAGTCTACTATGTTTCAGTCAGTCAGGCTGTTAATGGTACCAATTAAACTCCTGTCCATTTATTCTATAAATACACCAATACACAAATTTTTGAGACTCCAGTTAGAATAGGAGATGCATTACTTCTGCTATATGTACAATAAACTGTTTCAGAGAGCTAGCGAGTTTCTTGGCTTAAAGTTCAACACTAGAAAATTAGGAATGTCCTGTTAGTTTTGCTTTCACTGTCATATGTGATATTTTTAGTTTCTATCAACTATTCTTTTCATGGTTATTAAAATAAGAATTTATCAGTGTCAACCTCATGTGTGTGCATTTAGAAACTTTGTGCTAAAAAAAGTATATTCATTTAGTGCAATAGTAAAATTCTTTCATAACCAAGATAACTAAATTTAACATGATTCATCATTATTGGAGAAAACAATTTTCTATGGGATTTTGTCACGTGACTGTGGTTAGGGTTCAGTGGGATTTCATATTATACACCAAGGTTTGTGCGGGCTTATGCATTACAATATTTTGACTTACACTGAGCCAAGACTGAGCTGGCAGATCACCTGTGTTTACAGGTATATACATGTGGGGGAAAAGCCAAATAAAAAAATGGTGGAATCTCTCCTGACCAGGAATCAGTGTGATATGCAAATAACACTTCCCCCTATTGCCATTTATAGACTATACATTGTCTCAGCTACAACTCTATGTGTAAACGCTGATCAACAGTAAATCCACCTTCAGTGGCCCTCTTTAATGTCAACAGGGACAATCATTAATTGTCAAGTCATCCACTGCTAATGGCTGTCCATCTTCCCAGCCTCAGGACCACTCTGAGAAGATAACACAGGTGTAGCCAGGGGGCCTTTCAGTCAACAACAAGAAGACATTTAAAATGTCATTCTTATTAACAATGATGAAGAAACTCTCTGGGAAGGGAGGGGGAAGCAGGAAAAAAAAAAAAAAAAAATCTTTGTTCCAGGTGTGCTTGTGTAACAGACCTGGAAACACACAAACAGTTTTCTAGGTCGCTCCCCACTCTATCAGTACTCAGTTTAAGGACATTTGTGCTGTCCTTAAAGGCCTGAACCTGAGGTTTCAAGTGCTAAAATTCACTGCTTGTGAATTAAATTTCAGCAACCATGAATCATGCTAACATTTGTGCAACTCTCCACATTTTTGGCAATGGAACCCAAGTCTGTGTCTGATAACTCCAGGGAAGTCTTTATCTTTTCCTGATGAAATTTCAGTCAGTCATGTAAAACAGAATAGTGGGCAGTCATCAGATTAAAATAAATGTGCAATATGCTCTGAAATAAGATGATCAAATTCATTTTAATCTGTGACATTCTAATGAATTACGAAACCCTATTACCTGTCCTGAACATAGAATGTGTACTTCTGCAAACCTAGACAATCAAACACAAGCATTTTCAAAATGCCAGTAGGGCAATAAAGTAGTTGTCTAACTGAGTTCTCTCCTTATTGAACCTGATTTCTAATACAAGAAAGTATGATTTGCTCCTAAGTAATCCTCAGAACTGGTATTGCTTTTAATTTTTAATATTAGTGGAAATTGACCTGAAAGCATACCAGAGCCCCAAGGAAGCTTTTGACTGATTTTGACGGGAGGTTGATCAAGGATCTGGTATGCTTTTTAACATCTATTTTTCTGCACCTAGCTATACACTGAAATTTGAAAGCCAAATACATTCCCGAAGCTCATACTGATACATTAATGTTTCTTCTGTTATATAGAGAAAATATACATGTGTCAAGGTTTCTGAAAACAAGAAAAATAAGTAACTGAGTCAATGATGAGAAAACTCTGTATCTTTTGAGGAGGAGAAAAAGGTGTGGTGATCACCTTTAAATAAGCAAACTTTTGAGGAAAATATACTAATTATTACTTTAGAAAAACTTACTTATATAAGTCATGTCCATTAATTTCATGATATAAAATTTAAAAAGCAGGGCACTCTCAAGGTTTGACATTTTCACAAATTCTTCTTCGTCACTTTTAAAGATTTTTGCTATTTAGCTCTTAGGAATGTCTTGCTTTTGCTTTGGTTTCAGAAAGTGAAAAATGGACTGAAAAAGTCCATGTTAATCTGCTGACAAGTTGGAGCAGTGTTGATTTTAATCCAGAACATTGAGGCTGAGATGGAAGTTACATGGACTGTTTTGTGGATTTGAGGCTTGGGGATGGATCTGAAAATGGAGGACTGACATGACTGTATACTGACACAATTAAAGCACCCTACAAACAATCAGTACGAAAATGTTGGCAAGTGCAGGCATTTGGTGCAATCCATTCAAGCAGCAGAGTGTTCTCAACATTCAGAAACATTCATACTGTTCAGAAATGAACAAATCCATGGCACACCATGCACCCGCTATACAAAAACAAATAATAGAAATGAAGCAGAAAATCAAGGACTTTCCCCTCCATTTGAGTTCTTTACCAAAAAGGCCAACAAATACAACCATTATTAGTTTGCTCTGAAAGAAACTGTGATCTAAAGGAAGGCATTGGTTGCTATCTAAGGGCAATGCAAGGGTAAAAGTGTTTATTTGATATGTGTATAAAGGCTCGAAGCCTATTTCTTTTTTTCAAGAAGTGATGTCATAATAATCAGGCCTCTGACAGAGTGGGCGTTGTCAGCAGAAACTGGAAATATTTTCATTGTTATGAAGAGGAAGTTAATTCAAGAAATCATGACACTTTTGTGTAGAAGCTCAGCCAAGAAAATACTGCTATCTTTTCCAAAGCTCACAGCTATTTTTCTTCCCACTTAAAAAAAAAAAAAAAAAAAACCAAGAGAGAAAAGACTTTTCCTCTCATTATACAATAAAACAAAACAAACAAACAAACAAACAAAAAACCCACGCTAGTAGTGAGGTAGGACATTTTAAATTATGAGGAATGTTATTGGTGGAATGAAAATCATCCACTTTAACAATACTACTGCTTTACAGATGAATCTTCATGCTAACATTTTACCAGGAAATATAAATTCTGTCTGTTTTTCTGCTCATATTTCATTCCTTTGCATTACTCATAAAAAGGGATACTACCTAAATCTTATGAAGTATTTCTATGTAACATTTGTGAAACATAAAAGGTCAAGTTAACATTGCAGCAAGACTTTTTCTTTTTACAATACTGGGACTATAACCCAGGAATTCCTTGTGTTGTCACTAAGTTGCTCAACTGGACTAAAGAATATTTCCTTTAGTGCGACAGTCTCTGCAAGTTTTAAAAAAATATTGGTAGTTTTAATAGTGTTCAAAAGGGTACTTGTACGTCTGTGAGCAAGTGGTGATTAACACTTCCTGTTTTTTAAGTGAAATCCCAGGGCAAACTTGTTACTTTCCACAGTCATAATCAACTTTTCAAGATACTTAGAAAAATGCTCCTAAAATATCTTTGTGTTATGTATGGATGAAAACTAGAGCTTGGAGAGGCATAAAATATTTTAGATTGGATATACTCATCTTGGCTAAACTTCAACATGACTAAATCTTAAGCAGCAATAGCTTTTAAACTCAAATAGCTGTGGGGATAATGGCTATGGTATGTCATTTTTCATCAAAGTAGGAAAATGAGTATAACTTCATAACAACACTGACAGATAAGAGATTCATACTTTCCAGGTTTAGCACAGGAGACAGGTAAACAATGGCAAGATAATTTTGTCTGTAAGCACCCAAAATTTAAATCAGTTATTTCTTCTGTTTAATTTTCAGCTACTCAAATGCCTCTGTTCTCTTCTTTTCTGCCCATATATTTTCTACTTACGTATTAGACCTTCTTTCTTTCTAAGTGACAACTTCAAAAAATAGTTGTTGCCTTCAGTAATCAACAATATTGGCCTTCAGAATTAATATACTTTGCTACTTTTCCTAGTTTTCTTGCTTAATCTTTCTATAAGAGGCTCAGAGTTATTAGAAACAGTACTTTTAGCTGACTTCATAGAGCTGCTGAGATTTGAATGTGGTGTATCAAGCATTCCTTGTTTTATTCCATTTCCACATTATTCAACTTCAGCTGTTACAGTCGGCCACACAGTCAAAACAAATCTTCTCAAGTCCTTTAGCCAGGTAGAGACACAGAGGGACATATACCCCATTTTGAGACAGGTATGCACTATAAGACAGATCAGTCTCTTTCCACTGACCAGAGCACGTAATAACAGTGTAGATTAATGTGTGCCAGTAATACAGTGCAAAGGAGAATGATGAATCACTACCCTTTCTACTAGACATGTAATGATGCATTTCTCTGGCATTTAGGTGATTCCTTTCCAGCCACTTTTTATGCACCCCTACCCATCTCTATGCAGCACTGTCGTTTGTCTGATCTCAGAAAGAGGGTGATACTGACAGAAAGACTCTCTGTTTCTGCAAAAGAGAATATGTCTGGTTTTACAGCTGACTCCATAAAAACTCTAATTAGCAGAGATCAGATGAAAGTGATTTGAGGTTCTGAGTTTTAGTCTTTGCACTGCATAGCTGAAATGGCATTTGACATATAAGCATTTCACACATAAACATTTCACACGTAAGCATTTCACATATATAGATTTCACTGCACTGAAAGGCCTTCTTTTCTACCATTGTAGCTATGCCTCCATTTCCTGAAGGTGGTGTAAAATGTGTTGTCTTTCTTAAGTTCTTGAAAATAATAATAACAGCATGCTTCAAACATCTACTATTCAATGTCACTGCTGCCTTAAAAAAGTTATCCCTGTACCAAGCAGGGATGTCTAATGGAAATTATTGCTGATGCTGAAAAGGCATAAAAAATTTGAGTGCTTTTACAGTCAGAATTACTGAATCATCTTCCCTTAATTCTCTTTTCATTAATCTGTTATGACATGGAAAGATTACAAAATAACTTACACATTGATAATCTTTGTTTCAGATACCAGGTAGTTAGTTGGCAATTGGAGCATATATATATTTTTTCAAGAAATAGATTATTTTTTTTTTCTTAAGGCAGAAAAAAATAAGTAAAAGGACTTTGCTGAAACAAAAAAAAAAATAAAAGAATGCCTCTGGACTAAACTCAGTGAGGAAAACATCAAATGAAGAGGAATGTGACTATCAGAGTAATAAACAGCTGAGAAGGTGGGATACTATGGAAATTGTCTTTCTGCCTGAATAATCCCAAACAGTGAACAATAAACTAGAGACATTTAAAGTTGTATCTCAGTCATTTGTTATTTTTACAGGCAAGAAATGAGGTCTGGATCAGGTTCACCTGCTTTAAGAGAAGATCCTGAAGCTAGGAAATTTTACAATATTTCAGATTGTACGTTGGTGAAGGGGGGGCAGGAATTGTATTTACTTAAAACCAAACAAATCAACTTTACAAAACAAGAATGAGATTGTGAAGACTTTTTTGTGAATAGTTGAAGTTTCAAAAATTTTTCACATTCATCTTAGTGGAAATGTGAGAATTGACAGCAAAAGCTAAAGGCTGAATCAGAAACAAAAAATCTAGTTCCCTTAAAATGTAATTTATTTTCAGGAAGTTTCCACGTGTCCCAAGTCCTTTGTACAGAGAACAAAAAAAAAAGCTGGATATGATCCATTTTTTTTAATTAAGAATGTATATACATGCCATCAGATTTATTTGACCAAACTATGACAAGATAAGACAGTTGGTGGTGATCCAAATGCAGTTGGTCGTGATCCGAATAAACAGATCTCTTCCCAGTTCGCATCTGGATTGAGGTGGGGTCAAAAGTGACATCAAATTTCCTTGTCACCAAAGCCCTGAAGCCAGTAGCTAAGTATTTCCAGTTGACTTTCAATTTCTTTTAATATTCACCTAATATTAGGCATGCATACTATGTTAGAGCAGAAAGGGAAAACCATATTAATTTGTGTTGTTTTAGCATAATACTAAATGTGTGTTGAAACCTAACTGAAGATATCTTATTCAGCAGTCTGGACACAGAAGGCGTAGTGGTTTAACCACAGTTAGACCATGTGGTCCTGCACTCACTCCCCCCACCCGGTAAAATGGGAAAGGAATCGCAAGAAAGGGGGCATGGATTAAGATGGGGACTGGGACAGCTCACTCAGCAATAATGGGCATAGGCAAAACAGACTCAACTTGGGGAAGAAAAATCAATTTAATTTGTTGCCATTCATCTGAGTAGCACAATGAGACATAACAACCACATCTTACAACACCTTCCCTCACCCCTCCCTTCTTCCCAGGCTCAAATCACTTTGTTCCCATTTTCTCTACCTTCTCCCCCCACAGCAACACAGGGGACAAGGAACGGAGGTTGCAGTCAGTTCACCTATGCCACTCTTCCAGCATGAAAACCCAGAAACAAGATGTTCCAATGCAAGCTTCCCATGGAGTCATGAACCTCTTTGGGCTCAGCTCCCAGCTCCAGCATGGGGATGTCCACAGGCTGTAGATGGGCCTCTGGTCCAGAACACCTCCTCACCCACTCACTTTGGCGGTCCACCCCCACTCTGGCATCAAGTGACTCTAAATTCAGTCACACTTGCCCTCAGGCTCAGCTTTCCTGCTCCAGTGTGGAGCCCTCCATGGCCTATACATACATATCTGCTCCGCCATTGAACTTACATGGGCTGCAGGGAACCTCCTTTGTCTTCTCCTACTCCATGTGGTTGAACTGGGTGTCTGAGGGTCTCTGTCCTCCCCCTCCTCCTCCTTCTTCCTGGCAATGAAGCTCTCACTCTCCTTGTTTAGGCCAATGGTCATCTTTTGTTCAGGTCAATTGCCTCTCCTCCGGGTTCTATCCACCTTCTTCTTTTCAGGACAGTCCTTCCCCTCACAAATATGGATTTACAGAGGCATTTCTTTATTGCTAATTGGCTCAGCCTGGGCTGGGGGGAGTACACCTTGGAGCCAGAGGAGCTCTCACAAGGTGGCCCCTTCCCCCACTACCAAAAATGCACCCTCCCCCCCCACTTCCCCGCCCCACCGACACACACAAACCCAACACAGAAGGCTAAACAGGTTTTATAAGTGATTACAGACACAACATGGTTAATTTAGAATTTGGCATTTCCTTCTTTTTTTTCCAATTGTTGGAGGAGGTGTTCAGTCTTACAAGTGCACTTGGCACCTTCAAATCTTTTACTTGGGCAATGTTTCCACAGTGATTAACCCTGAAAACAGGCCTTGTCCTCACCTCACCTGAATCAGGTCTAGCACAGCACTGTGGTTTTGCCTGGTTATATACAAGCTATTATATTCACATGGCAATGTGCTTCGCTAACTGCTCAGGCATGGATACACAGACAGGTAGGTAGGTAGACAGATAGATAGATCAGCTTAGGGCTGACCAAACCTCAAGTTAAGATGGTATAGACAGATGTCCTTGATCTCACAAGAAGCCTGCCAAAATGTTAGCATTTTTTACTGCATTTGAACTGTCACAGTAAGATGATGGATCAATACTTCCACACAGCTTTTTTAATCTGGTTCTGGGAGCTCTAAAATCAGATTTAATGTATTGCTAAACCACAGACTAAGAGTGAGGTTCATGCTTCTGTGCAAGGCCAGTGAAAAACCTGCAAAATATTTAAATCTTACTCACCATCTCTAACTAGGTCTTAAATGAGACTTCACTGTTTGATAAGACTTTCATTAGTCCTTGGTACAGAGAGACATTTGCTTCCCTGAATGTCCAGAACACATACTAGGAGGAAGGACAGTACTGTAAACTGATCAACGCAATCCTCGCCAAACACGTGCAGGATAGAGATATCTTTTCAGGTAGGACTATTCTGCAAGTAAGAACACCAGTCCATGCATAATAAGACACGGCTTTGCTCAGCACTATGAATACTGTACTCCCAACTGACAGTGCCACTGGTACACCAGGAAAAAGTCAAAGAAGGAAAATGAGTATTTTCCATTATTTTTGTATTTCATGTACTTTTATTTCAGGTTTTCAGCGATATGCGGTCACCGTGATGTCTGGTCAAAATATGCTATTTGCCTTAACTTTGTAGCACAGCAATTCACTCTGAACCTTGCCCCTCATCACCCTAATGTAAACCCAGGTGGATGTTTCAGACCCTATTACAGTCTCACAGCAGGAAGTGATTTCACCAAAGGCATCAACATGGGGACTGTATTACTTTCGTAAGAAGATTTCACCCTGGGCAGACATCACATGGGGACAATAGAGGAGGGGAAAACATTGGAAAAGAAGATTTTTACTTGTAGCTTCAGCAATTATGAATTTTATTGGGACATAATTTTTCAGGTGATTTTTCTTCTTGTATCTGCTACATAGAATTAGGAAAGTGATCTTGTTAATCATCAATAACTTCAGCAAGTAAAGGTTTGTTACATGTTCTGGTAATTATATTTACACAGTAAAATTGTAAAGATTTAACAAAACCAACATCTATTCAACTGTTAGTGCATGGCTGTACTTTTAGTAATACACAAGTCACCTTCCAAAGGATTTTTTTTTTTTTTAACCTTTGAGAGTAGAAATGGTTTTGTGAATGTTAGAAATACCTCTTAGAACAATACATTTTAATGTGGAATATCACTTAGTACTTTTACTTCTCTGTTCCTTTATTCCTTTTCATGGGGCCAAAACACCTTGAAGAGAGTTATTTTAACCGAATTCAAGATTCCTGGTGCTTTATTCCTACGGCTTATGGAGGAATTCTTAGTCCCTTTAAAATCAGGTGGAATTATTCTAACAAGGTCTGCATACCTAAAATTTCACCTATTGAGAAGACTTGAGTGAAGCAGCTGTGGCAACAGGAGGAACTTGAATCTCTCCAGAAACACCAGCACTGCAGAATGCCCAGTTTATCCTGTTTCTGAAGAAAACAAACAAACAAACAAACAAACAAACAACAAAAAAACCACAGAAGTACACAGAATGAGGAAAAACAGGTCATATAAAAGAGGGAAACAGAAGAAAAAGGCATGTGGGCTGTAAGAGTAACACTGCGGACTTTGAGGATTTTCAGAGAATTCAGTACAGGATTCCCCACAGACAGAGAGCAGTCACACATGAGAAGCAATAAGCATAAGCAGTCCAGACATATGGCAAGTCAACAGTGATCAGAAGTGGGGCAGGAGATTCTGGATGACCTGAAGGCACTCATTATATACTGTGGCTGCAATATTTGCTAGGATATTATTACCTCCTAATGTTGTTTATTTGTCTACACTAAAAATAAAATGGAAAAAGGGAGTAATTTTAAGGACTGCTTAAAATAGCAATGTCAGCTCTTATGCCCAATTAAAAAAAGCACTTACTCTTACCAATAATACCTAGAATTACTGGAAGCTGAGATTACTAAAAAAGTAGTTCCTGTAATGTTTGTTTTTTTGTCATGTTATGCATCATTAGTTTCACTGTTTTCTCCTTTCTATTTAAAAAGTCTGTTTCCTGTATTTGGGGCAGATAAAACATGGAGAATTAAAACCTATTAATAGTCTTAATGTTTTGTTTTGCTTTTAGATAATATTGCTGGAAGGACTTAAAAAAACCTGAAACTATTTAAGGAGCTGCATAAAGTCTTGTTTCAATTGGTCATGTCCCTGGAAATCAGTGTGAATTCCCCAGGAAAAGGCATCCTATTTCATTCCTCTGGTGAACCTGATGCATTACTGTCATAAGGGAAAAAAAGGATTGTGTTAATTTTTTTCTGACTTTTTAATTAATAATTCAGCTTTTCTGATAATGTTTTGTATCTATTGGCATCTAGATATGAAAATTAATTTTATGTGTGACATTCTCTTTTTTAACATTAAAAAAACATTCACATTTTTAAAAAAAAAAAAAGTTTTTTTCTTCCAATGTGAAATATATGCCTACATTTCTGTGTGCACATTAATGAAAACTTCTGCTAAATGACAAAGAAGCAAATTTTAAACATCATGATCATCAAAATGTCATTGGGCTAACATTAACTTTAGATTAAGTCTGCACATCAAAATTGAATTATTTCATTATACATGAATGAGGGGAATAAATAACCATTTAATTTCAAATAACAGCAATTTCAATAGTGACAAATAAGCTAATCACAAAAGACAATATTTATAAAAACTATTTCTATTTGGGAAATTGATAGTAGTAAATTTACTTTGAATTCCAGACAATCTGGAGCCTGGGCAAACTCTAGCTGAAGTTGGTCATGACTGGATCTGGATGTGAATCCTTAAAACGGTTAGATATCGAATAATGGCATTAGAAATGTCCAAAAGCTTGGAGACAAAATGGTAGTTAAAGCAAACCATGAACATTTTACTGGGTGACTGGAACCATTTTTCTCCTCAGAAGGCAGGAGATGAACTGGAGATTTACTATTCACTTGCATGTGGACAAGAATTTATTTATGACCCCTTTCATTAGTCTAATATTTGACTGCTGCAGCCTTATTGCCATCATTATGGTTGAACAAATGTAAAACTGGAGTCATGCAGTAGCTAATCAAACCTTTACATTTTCTCCTCCTGCTGCACGGATGTCTTTGCTGTCGTTTTCTCTCATTTCCTAGAATAACCTAAAGTAGGAAAGCATTTTGAGAAGACTCTTCTAACCACTGTACTGTGAAATCTGTGAGTGCATTTGATTGTACATGCCAAATCCTAGATAAGCATGTGCAAGTATGTAATTACATCTTAAACTACCAGTCTGGTTTTCCTGTCAAAGTTTCCCATGTGAAGTTTTGTAAATTTCAGCCAGCCAATAAGGTCTGACTTAATTAGGAAAGCTGTGTTTAATCACAGTTAACAAAACTTGAAACACATTATTGTATTAGGTTGAGAAATGTCTCTGAACTTGGTTTTCTCATCTATACACCATTACCAATCAAAATACATTATGTTTCCTAAGTAAGGAGCTTAATTCACACTTTCTTTACATGTAGTTTGCTATAAAAGTGCTGAAGAGAAAAGATGACATGAAAATTTTCTTTCAATCTTTTGAAGCTGAATTTTGTACCCATATGACAACTTGAAGAATTTTTACTCCACAAGTTCTGCACAAGAGTTTTGGGCAATTCTTCACATCTTTTCTAAAAGAAATGCAGATTTGAGTATTGCATTTTAATGGGTTATTCTTGATTCCTTTTTGAGCCACCTGATTTGTGGGCTCTGTGCAGTCACCGTTTCAGCCACAAAAATCTCTTCCCTAAACAAGCATCACTGGCTGAATTGAGGGTGGTGTCTGTGAACCATGAAGAAAGAACACATGAGTGTAGACCACAGACAGGACATTGGACTCCACCAAGGACCTCAGTAGAAGGAGCTTTGCGGAAACACTGCAACAAATATAGTAAGGATTTATTTACTGTTCTTGGTCACTGTTATAAAATATTTCACAGAGAACAGAAGGTCTGATAATACAACAGAAGAAGCTAATCCCAGAAAAAATGTTATATTCAGTTAGCTTTATCTTTACCACCTCTATCGATTGGTGGATTATGTTTCCCAGCATCTCAGTAGTTCAGTTTTCTTCCTGCAGTCACTGCAAGATTCTACCTTCCCTACTTTTCTGCTGAAGTGCCTGAGACATGTGCAGCACACCTTATTGACAGGTGACCTAAGGCTCTGACTACATTTTGAGGTAGATGTGCTTTGATATACGTTCACCCATGGTATAGATGTCTCTGCTTGTCCAGCCCAGATAACACTACTGTTTTTTTAGCTCCACCCTCTGACTTTTTCTCAGAGGAAACCAGTCTGTGCCAGTGGATAGTGCACACGCAGGTTTTACCTTCACAGGAAATCAGTATTTGGGGTATGTGATGGGTCAGGGCTGTGGGGACTATACAGCACACCTGCACCACAGTATAACTGCCAGTGACATCTATTCTGGTTCCCATAATTATGAACACATTAGTCTCCTTCATCAAGAGGCCGAGTAATGGCTGCATTATATTATAATCTGAGTGCAATATCTCACTTTTCATGTTCAGCTAGTCTAAGTTTCCTACAGAAGGATTAGAGATAACTGTCATTAATAAACCCATCTTTTGGTGTCCCAGTGTTCCCTAAGTAAGATGTAGGACAGTGATGCAAATATGTAAAGAAGACCTCACTTGAGCTGACTAAAATCACTGGAGATATCAGCCCTTACAGGCAAAAACAGTGCTTGTCAGTTTGCATCAATTTCTGATCTTAGAACATCAGAAATAACACGACTATGCTCTTCCAACAGTCACAGCTAGCTGAGTTTTCAGCAGCCCATATATGCCTTGCCATGAGTTTGGACACATTTGAGCAAACTTATTTGTCCTTCCCCTTGCCGGTGTCACACGCAATCAGGCTGTTTGACAGTTCACTTGTCATAAGGAATTCAACTTATGTTGCACATACCAAGATCTGCTGCACAGGACTATGCATTGCCTTTAGCTTCTTCATTTGTCTAGAGTGAACTGCAGGTATGTTCATCAATATTTATATTGGAATTTTCACTCTTACATAGGCAAGAAAGGACTGATCCAGGTGTAATGCTAGCACAGCACTGACAGGAGTCCCTTCTCACTGATGATCTACCAAGGAGATGTGCTTACAGCTGCACAGAGCAGCCTTAAACCTGCGAGTGCCGACAACTCCATGCACTGGTGATCAGTGGAAGCTCAGGAACAAAACCTGAGTCTGCAAAACCTATGGGAGTAAAAGCAGAGAGGGAAAACACATAAACAGTCTCTTCTAGTTCTTCTTTCTGTCAGACCTCTGGTAGTGCTCTGATAGGGGCTGCTTTGGACTGAAAGAAGCTCAGACTGAAAAGCAACATAGAATCATAAAATGGTTTAGGTTGGAAGAGATCTTAAAGATCATCTAATTCCAACCCCCCTGCTACTCGACCAGGTTGCTCAAAGCCTCATCCAACCTGGCCTTGAACACTTCCAGGGAGGAGGCATCCACAACTTCTCTGGGCAACCTGGTCCAGTGTCTCACCACCCTCACAGTGAAGAACTTCTTCCTAATATCTAATCTAAACCTACCCTCTTTCAGCATAAAGCCATTACCCCTTGTTCTATCCCTACCTGCCCTTATAAAAAGTCCCTCCCCAGCTTTCTTGTAGGCCCCTTCAGGTACTGGAAGACCACTATAAGATCTCCCCTAAGCCTTCTCTTTTCCAGGCTGAACAGCCCCAACTCTTTCAGACTGTCCTTATAGGAAAGGAGCTGCAGCCCTCAGATCATCCTCGTGGCCCTCTTCTGGACTCTTTCTAACTGGTCCATGTCTTTCTTGTGTTTGGGGCTCCAGAACTGGACACAGCACTCCAGGTGGAGCCTTACAAGAGCAGAGGAGAGGGGGAGAATCACCTCCCTTGACCTGCTGGACACGTTTCTCTTGTTGCAGCCCAGGATAAGTACTCTCTATTCATGTAGTTTAGCTGAGAAAGGGAGGTGTAATTTAGAAGAGTTTATGCCAGTCGTCTTGCACTTTGCCTACTTTTTATTAGGCTTGCTACCTCACAGTCTTTTAATGAAATGTAAATTAAAACATCTGCCTCTGGAGTAGCACGTTCTTCTCTCTGCACTACACAAGAATGATTAATGCTGACCTTAGTTTTCAACAGCAACAGAGATACATTTCAGTAATCAGGACTAAGGTGTTTCCCTCATCAAGTAAGAATTGATGTAACTCCTTGTACTGGACCAACACCAGCTATGCCAGGACACTGCCTTGCCTGGCACGTGTGTCTGCACTGCACACCATTCCCTGGTTTTCTTCCCAACACCCCTTTACTGACACTTGGTACTTTCTGTCAGCTCCCCCAGCTGAATTCTCACAGGAAAACTGTCACAAATAAAAATTTCACTGTGAAATAGCTATTCTATAAATAGCCTGAGCATTATCTTTTTTGAAATTTTATTCTATAAACTGGAAGATAAGGCTTTATTGCCGCACATAACTCAATGGTTACTAGCTAGCTAAGGATTTGGTGGTTAGTAGGTCCGAACAACTAAATGTCATTGATTATCTTTAATAATATTATTTGTTATTCAGTCAGAACACAAACTACATATTTTTCTTTGTCATATATTCAAGAAACAGCAAGAGTATTAGTTGAGGTTTATAAAAGGAAGTTAGAATATTTTCTGGATTTTAGACCTCTTAAAGCTCCAAGAAAGTGCAATACAGAAGGAAGCGTCTGGTAGACTGAATAATCAGTAGATGCAAGTTCTGAATGGGCAGTATTAGACTAAAACAAATATTTTTTTTTTCATAGAAGCCAACTTTCCTCGGCTGATGCTCTAAAATGGGTTCTTCATTACCTGATATTCTTTCTCCTTGCTCTTTTGATCAAGCTGCCCCTCTTACCAGCACACTAATTTTGTGAATAATGACAGATGCCATATTTAACCCAGCTTCTCAAATTGTTGTTTAAGGGAGTATGACTGAGCGTTTCCACCATGGAAACAATATAAAACTAAATTGCCCATTATTCGCCTTTGCAGTTCTATTAATGGAACTACAGTGAAGGTACTCTGTGACATTAAGAAATGATCCAAGAAAGTATTTCAGAAAGAAAATTAAATGTGTCAAAGAGGTAATACATTCATGGGAGCACTGCAGGGTATGGTTTTATGGAGATTTTCCAGTCCATATCTTGATGGTCTGATTTTGCTTCTCAAACCTGTTCCATCCCTTCTAACAGCCCCTTGGCACTGTTAATTCTGCTCCCAAAAGTAAAGAAGGGATGGGTTACTGGCATCTGGGAAAACCAGGATGGATTGCCACAGAGTTTGTAAACATGACAAAATAAGAAACACCTTTCTAGCTACGTCAGTAATTCAAGCAGACCACTACTCTGTCATCAAGCCAGGTATCTGCTACTGGGTTGTCAACTACAAGCAGAAAGAAACAGCTTGTGTGTGTCTCATCTCAGCAGATAGAATGAAGAGTAGAAAGAGAAATAACTGTTTTTTTTCTTTCTTGTACTTATGTCTTTAACAGAATCGATGATACCCAGTATCCTCAGGAAGCCCACATGCATGAAAGAGGCTGACAGCTTCCATTCCAGGATCTGATGCATAGTATTTGAGAAAAAGTGACTGAAAAATCATGCTTTAGTACAAGACAAAAAATGAAAATGCACTCCCTCATAAAGGATCCTTGCAGCCTGGTTATCTTCATGTAGATATTAATTTTTAATTAATTAGATAAGTTCCAGAATTAAATTACTAGCAGTGATTGTTTTTTTCCTCATCATATCAATGGGATGAAGGAGGACAAGCCTTTCTCTTTCCATTTGAGACAGTTTTAACATTTCCATAGGCTTAAATGCACAGACAGTTGTACTCCTGATCCATCTGGTCTTTCCCAGATCTCAGTCCTGTACTCACAACTGACAATAAGAAAAAAACTATCTCATTTGAATTACTTCACTATACTTGAAAAAAACAAATAAATTGTACTATTTCTTTACATTACAAGAATACTGCGATTCTACCCTACTTACTTCTTTCTTTGTGGTTTCTTACAAAAAGCAGTATGTGTGGTGCCCCAGGAGCCAGAGGCCACATAGACATGTTGGCACAGTCCCCAGAAGAAACCAATGCTCTAGTACAATGCACAGAGCTCAACAGCATACCAAGACCGGACAGACTTCTCCAGTGTGGATGGCTCCCATGGATGGCACGAGCCACATATGTCCCTCCCAGCTTCACACACAGATGTGACATTGTCATCAGTGAGTTACTGGGGTGGGTGCAGGTCCTTCCTTTCAGTATTTTTTAGATATCTAAACTAAGGAGCCCTGAAGATTTGTCTCTCTGATTCAGTTTAATCATCAAAATCCTGTTGTATACACACATATTTCAATTTCAAATACACAGAAAATATATTTTTGTCTTAATCACAAATACTGTATTTATAATATCACTATTCAAGATACTTGTACTAAGAGAGCATATTTTAGAAAAGCCATGTTTTCACCAGTTGAAGGCACAGCAGTACATATTTGATGGTACTTCTGATTACTGAGCATGTTTCAACTCTATTTCATTTTAATTGGATGTAGTTTTCATTGTCTGAACTCAGTTCTTCATTTACTTGGAAGAAGAATTAGATTCTGGATGTAGATTAGATTCTAATTAAGTGTGTTCTTTTCACAGGAAAAATGCATAAATTATTTTGTAATTTTGTACAAAACAA
The DNA here is from genome assembly GCF_000700745.2 of Antrostomus carolinensis. Taxonomy (NCBI): domain Eukaryota; kingdom Metazoa; phylum Chordata; class Aves; order Caprimulgiformes; family Caprimulgidae; genus Antrostomus; species Antrostomus carolinensis. Next base: position 47,421 of record NW_010312724.1, read on the forward strand.
CAAAAAATTGCAACCAGTCTTCGTTCTTCACTTGGTTTCTAAATGCAAAATAGTCCAGGAGGACGTGAGCAAAAGTAGCAGCACTTGGTGCAATGGGTTGCAAGCCACCCACATATCCTGAGGCCAGGATCTGCCTTACTGAATGTGCTAGTAATTGTATGGATTCCAGATGCCTTTTTCGGTTCACACATAGGAGTAATTGGGGAAGGTATAACGTTCTCAGTTTGTGCTAGGTTTCATCTGGAAACCACCATGTAGCAAGCCACTCAAGAACAAGCATGGCTCAGTGATTGAGAGGTGTCGTTCTACCCTTAAAGAGTTTTTGTTTGCTAGACTGAGCCTGAGCAATGTGATGTGACAGCTGATTAATTTCATTTAAAAATACAGTTATGTTAAGAAAATCTGTTCAAATATGCAGTGTATGAAGACTGATTAATTCAAGATGTTTGAATTTAGGCACTCAGTTAGATGTAGTAGCCCTGTAATTAGGATCATACAGGATCTAATTTGTCTTTGATTAAGTATGTACTCAATTAAAAAAATCCATGAATATGCACATGGGAAAAATCCACACAATTATTATTTTATTTTTATCCAGATATTTTCAACCACATAAAGTATCTAACTGAATTATTGTGGAACTGCAATGTATTTCTTACTGCATATTCTTTGTAAAACATAAAAAAATATGTCACAGAAATAGGGTATTTTTGTGTGAAAATATCAGATTATCTTATCTCCTAACCATCAGGCACATGTTGAAATCACAGCAGATCCTGATCAAATTAGCACTGTCAATGATTAGAGGATATTCCAGTTGATCTAACAGTGATCCCCCCCCACCACACCTAACTGTGTCAGGTTCATTTAGAATTATAGTTTGCCTCACCCCATGCTCCTTGGTGGCTCAAGCCCAGCCATCCCTGCAGACTAACTGCCTGGAAATTTGAAGAACCTGAGTTTGGAGGTCATGCAAAAAAATGCAGGCAGAGCATGACCAACAAATACATCCAGTGCTGTATATCCTTACAAATAATTTCAGGAATTAATACATCATTGCAAGAGAAATGTGGATTGATGCAATGTGTAGGACATATTTTACAAAAACCCATTAGAGAAAATCATGTCTCTGCACCAGGCAAATATTATTGCAGTACCATAATAGTGTGTGAAGATGGTTTTCAGAGCCTAAGTGACTGATTTTACTGAAGCATGATTTTACCACAATTTTACCAAAATTCACATTGCAGAAGCAAAAAGCTCAGACTTTGGGAGCCATGTGGCAAAACCAGTATTTTGGACACTGTATCTGAGACAAATCAGCAGTGAAAGCAAAATATTCTACAAACAGTACAACAGTGTGACAGTCTTAAAAAACAAGATTGACCTACCGTACTTGCATCTAATTAGGGTAGTACAAAGATTTCTCATTTTCTAGTACAGAACAGTAATAAGTGAGCTCATCCACTTGTTAAATCTGTTCTTTTCTGTATCTCATCTACATTCTTGCCTTTATGGAAGATATTTGTCTTCCATAATTTAGTGCTGAAGTTATGACAAATTAAAGACATAGACAAGACAAAATACATAAATACAGTCATAGCTTCTGCTATATTAACTTGGAAAATTGGGCTTTCAGGAGAAGAAGCGTTTTCTCAGGCTTTCTCTGCACAAATATTTGTCCAATTTTCCAGCTTCTATCTCCACCTCCAGGCATATCTTTTCACATCTTTGTGGTGACTTCTGCTTAAAACATGAGGGTGTTATTCCTTCTCTTTGTGCTTGAAGAGTTCCATTTATTTAGTGTTGTCTGTCATTTTACAGATTAAAAAAGCAACCATGTAACTACAATCTGCAGTTTGTGTTTATCTTCAATGTCACTGTTAGAAGTAGCAGAACAAAGTTTTGAATCATTGTATGAATCAAGAGGAGAGAAAAAAAATCTTTTAAAATGCATTTCTACCACAACTCTGATAGTGGAAAATGACCACCTTCACTAAAAGGGTTAAGAGTGAAATCTTTGTTTGGACAGCCATCACAGTTAAGCCTGTCACTTGGGATGTCCTAAAACTAGTAACATATAGGAATGAGTTCTGTGCGGTCTTCTAAAAGTAAAAAAACAAAACAAACAAAAAGACAAAAAAACCCCAACATCCTCCCCCAAAAAACATGGACCGTATTTTGAGAAAAATATCCATAATGTTAAATAAAGAGCTGAAATTCAGCTGACTTTTGAAGAGAAAAAAGATAAAATTGTGTATGAGGGTCAGTACTTCAAAGGTCCTGTAGCTGGTTGACCTTGCCTGAATGCCAAGTACCCACCGAGCCACTCTCACCCTCCTCCTCAGCAGGATGGGGAGGGGAGAAAATAAGATGGAACAAAAAAACCCCACCAAACTCATGGGTTGAGACAAAAGGCAGTTTAATAGAAGCAAAGCAAAGCTGTGTGCACAGAAGCAAAACAACAAATTATTTATTCTCCACTTCCCATCTGCAGGCGATGTTTGGTCACTTCCTGGGAAGCAGGGCTTTGTATACATTGCAGTTCCCAGAGGACAAACGGAAATAACGAGTGCCCCCCCTTCCCCCACCTTTCCCCTTACTTTTATTTCTGAGCAGACATCATATGGTATGGAATATCCTTTTGATCATTTTGGGTCAGCTGTCTTGGCTGTGTCCCCTTCCAAGACCTTCCTCACCCCCAGCCTACTGGAGGGGAAGAATGTTGGAGAGACAGCAGCCTTGATGCTGTGCTAGCACTGCTCAGCAGTAACTAAAACACTGGTGCATTATCAACACCTTTCTAGCTATGGTTGGACTAGATGACTATGGTTGGACGAGATGATCTTAATGATCTTTTACAACCAAAATATTCTATGATTCTATGAATACAAAACAGCAATATGAGGGCTGCTATGGGGAAAATTAAATCCATCCCAGTCAGACCCAATACAGGTCCTCAGAGCTTATTTTGAGGTGTTAAACCCAAATGTTAAACCCAAACCAAGTAGTGGTGAAGCACAAGAAGGGGCCCTAAATTGATATATATTTTAAAAAAACCCAAACAACAAACAAACAAACAAAAAAACCCCCCAAACCCTAAACCACCTGCAACAGAAAGGTTTTAAAACACTAAGAATGGACTGCAGTTCAGTAGCTACAAAAAACCCTCAAGTTTAAATAAGGAATGGAAATGCCAGGGTAGGAGTCTACTTTGAAAGACAACTTTAGTGAATAATGCAAACATGAATTATTCCTAAAGGGTCTACAAAAATAACTAAAAACATAACCCTATTCAATTTACTTAAAAAAAAGTTGCTTATCTGGAGAAAAATTCATAGTGGTCCATACATCATAAAATCTTAACACCAACCTCTGCAAAGGCAGAATATATAATATAATACCTCAGCAAAACCCTAAGCACCAGTTGGAGGAATAGACTGACTTCAGGTAGATTTTAAGGTTTTCTTCTCTCACACTTTTTTTCTTTCCCTTTTTCTTAAATGCTGCTCTTTCGTATATATGCTTCCCAGTCTGTAAGCCAGAATGTATCACTTCGCTTGATAAGGATAGAAGTTGCCATAGACATTTAAAGCTTGGCTAGTATTTAAAGTGAACTCAGTGAATCTGATAAACTGGAATCACCTTTTCCCTCTCCTTAGAGGAATTAAATCCAAATAAGTGGCAGCTACCCAAAACAACGTCAAATGTCCAAAGAGATGTGATGGTTTGTGTCAGTCCAAGGGCTAGTTACATCAACGTGAAGTAAAGAAAAATAATTTCCTGTTGGAGTATGCTCTGATGTTATCGGAGTTGTAGGGGCATGTAGTGGAAAACGAAGGGCTCTAAACTAACCCCACTGAAAATTTGTTGTTATTTGTAAAGGCAAACTAGACAATTCCTTTATGACAATATCCAGGGCTTGGCATGTCTCCAATCAAGTTCTTTATGCTCTTGTGCTGTGTTGCTTTTCTTTTTTTTTTTCCTCCAGTAAACAAGCTTTACATCTAGTTTACTAATGATGATGACCTCTACTCGGCAACACAGAGTTTACAAGATAAGCAGACATTGATCCCAATAATTAAAAACATTTGTGTATCATATTTCACAGTTAAGTTTTCTCTGACTTCAATTGTTACTAAACTTACATCATGCCCCCCTTGCTCCCCTATGGTACTGCTTGTCCTTTTGCTAAGTCTGGGTTAATGTTGAACATTCTCTAAAATGAGTTATCTTCATTTGAATTCCCTGAAATGAAAACAATAAATGCTTTTCATGGTGAAGCCATTAATTACTGATTCAAAAAAGTCTGAATCAAAAGTGTACACCATCATCTAGTAATTAAAATAATAGGTTTTCCATTAAGATAGATTTTTCTAATTTATGTATTTACTCAGAAAATTCTGTACAGTTTGCAAATAAAGAATACATTGCACTCCCGCAGTATGTTCAAGAACAAATTTAGATAAAGCTTTGACATTCAATTTGAAGCAAAATGATTTGGCAGGCTGGAAAACTTGCTGCTGGAGATTATAAATGGCTGTGACTGGCATTCTAAACTCATTATGACATGTACCAGTTTAATTCCTGCATCTTGTGGTTTGACTATAGCTGTACATTGTACCATTTAAAATACTGGAATCATATATAAGCAGATAAAGCAAGCAATGGGCCGGAGCATAAAACAAGCCTTTCATTTGGAAATCTAGGTAGCCCATTTCATCAAAATATAAAGTCTACTTCCCTTTGTATCTTTCAAAAAGTTTTTCCATATGCTGCAAATTACCATCATGCAATTGTCTGGAAAATTGAAATAATAAAAACTTAGTTTGTTGCTTGTCTAAATAGTAGCTATGATTGTCTCAGTGGGGTGCTGCAAAAGCTGGGGGCGGGGGGGGAAGTCCTTGTAAAGATATGCAGACAGAGCAACATGTTAATTATTGGACACTAATGGATTAGTATTATGCATAGAGTATTTTTAGACTTTTTTATATGAAAAGAATGGTCTCTTTATGGCTACTATGGTGAAAACTAAAAAGCTAGTAGATGCCATTTTCAATTATGTAACATAGAGAATAATTGTGCCATCTTGCACGCAGTTAACTGCTGATTTTTAGTGCCTGGCAGCATATGGTCACAGCTGTCCCCATTATCTGCAAGATGTACCATTTTGAATGTGAGCCTCCAAAATTTCTCGGAAGAAGACAGAATGCAGGCTTAACATATCACAAACCCAAACCTTTAAAAAATGTCACTGTATTTTTTAGGACTTCAAAGCACAATAAAAATATGGATCATTAACAGATGTTCCTCTGGGTTACAGAAACCTTTCACAAACAGATCTGACGCTCATTTTCATTTGCTAATCAACGGTCATAGTAACTGTCCAGTAGAGCACACCTCTCTACTTGCTCCATCAACACCACAGAACAGCTGACACAGAACTCTGACACAGAACCTGCAGCCAAGTACCCCAGTCACAGCATCTCACAGTGTGAAGTTCTGTTTGTAATCAGTAGGTGTAAATTTTTTTATCACTATCACTTTAGAACATAATAGAGAAAAGAAAACTGAGAGCTGGGGGGAGGATGTTTTTTTGTTTTGGCTTTGGTTTTGTTTTTTTTAATGGTGGAATGCTTTTTGTATATAAGCTGTCTCCAGCCACACAATTTAAAAAAAAATAATAAAAAAAAAGAAATTCAAGTAGCCAGGCCTGAGCATAAAACTTCAAAGAATGGAAGACCATACTAAATCTAAAAATATTTATTTAAAAAACAGGCACTCTAAGTAGAGGACTCTTGCATTTGGAACTAAACAATTTTAACATGTTTTATGTTTACATTCCTTTTCCTCCATAAATTTATTCCAATTATATTGTAGTAAAATAAAACCTTGTCATCACCTGTTTTTATTCCCTGTACACTGAAAATGATAACTTATTAAATGTTGATTTATAAATTAGAAGCAATGTCATACTGACTTTATTGAAAAAGTCAATAGACTTGGCTCTTATGATGTCTAACTAGTAATATTGCAGTTAAACAAGACCTAACAGGTCACACACTTGCAACAGGGTAGCATACTTTTCCAGAAGTGAAACAGAAAAGTGTTGATGAAGGGTGTGCAGATGAATTTTTGTAGTTACAAAATTAAATCCCTAATAAGGGCAACTGGTATCTTGAAGGCATAGCTGAAGACTAGGGTGACATTCTTGCTCAATGACATGCTTAGACATCTAGACATCATTTAATTTCATAAAGGAAAAAAAATAACAGGTAAAAGTATTTCTTCTGAAAAGTAAGGTACTTATAAATCAATACGCTCTGGAAGTAAGTTTGGTTTTTTGGGTTTTTTTTTAATGGGTGGGGCAGCTGCGTATTGAAACTCAGAAAAACCTGTCCCTCAGACAGATTTTATTAACTTTTCTTCTTGAGACGTACTGACATGTTTAGAGCTGTTATTTAGCTATCATGAGCATATAATGGTCAATATTGAAGTTATTTTTTATATGAAGTGTGCAGAATTTATCTTTCTGTATAGAGAGGCCACAGAGCCTGTGAAGACCGATTTCTTGCAGATGTCTCAAAGTGCACTGCCTATAAAAGAAAACGGAGTCTCAAATAACATCATAGAGAGGTGATACAAAATAGAACTCATCAACATTAAACTTTTAAAAATTGAACTTTTTCTAGTTTACTCATCTGAACTTCCAAAGTCTTTTTCTTAGCTAAATAGCATTGACAGCGTAGTGGAAGAATTACAGCTTTAAATCCTATTTTAAGATTTAGGCAGAATGTTAACCTTTTGAAGGAATGTGAAGTAAAAGACTAATATGCCATCACTACAATATCTGAAAAAAGGTATTTTGTGATCTAGTTACATCCCCGGTGCAGGTATTGCCATTTCCTAAAACAGTGCAGTTACATCACTTTTCTCATCCAACTGTCAGCTCCTGCAAGAGTCCAGGGGAAGCATTTTCTACCAGTGTTGCCAAGAGCATGGCTTACTGACCCTCCATGAGCAAAGGAGGGATCTGATCTGGGACTCATCCTTCTTTCCTGCCTGGCCCAGGGCATAACCTCATCGCAGGAAGCAGAAGAGACTATATGGAAAAAAATAAATGCAGGCTGAGAGGAATTTATATGTCATTTGGGAGAAATCACCCCACAAATCATAGCTATCCAGCCTCCATTACCTTCCTTTACAGATCTATTGCTCTAATGAGTCTTATTAATATAAGGTCTTGCAGTCTAATTAATCTTCCTTCAAGACATGAGCAGAACAACAGCCAGAGTAGAAGTCTCACTGTTCTATTCACACTTTGAAACTCTTAGATACCCTTTTAGTAGGATTTTAATGAGGAGAAATAATAATGTCTTTCAGGGTGAAAAATTCACAAACTAAGTTGGGATTTTTCTGAAAGCATTTTTTTTTTTTTTTTTTTAAACACAGATGAGAGTTATTTCCCCTCATTAGGATGTTAATGAGATGCTGACAAGTGTTTGGTATTTTTAACATAATTAACTGTAGGGCTATTTTTGTTCTTTTCAAGTTATTTTTCAATGTGCCTTTTATTTTCTGAGTAGCTCATCACATAATTATGGATAATGAAACAGTTCAGTCCCCAAAACACAAAACCAACAAAAAAAACAGCCCCCAGACCCTCTTGATTCTTTTGAAAGAAAAAAAGAAAAAATAAAGATTTTTTTGTGAAGAAGGTTAGAATAAACATTATACAGATTATTACATCATGCATTTCAAGTTAAACTTATTCTGATGCACGATATTAAGGATTCTGTTTTGAAAAAAAAGAGCTTTTCTGTATTTACTTACTCCTTGAAGCACAGACACTTGCTGAAGAAAAAAAAAAAAAAAAG
>NW_010312724.1:55323-57161 GCF_000700745.2 Antrostomus carolinensis
TGAATACTGCTAAAGGCAAAAGATGAAGAAAATGTTCTGGAAAGACAGCTGAACCAGTCCTTGACTTTCACCTTTCTCAGGGTTAGCAGCTGGTAAATAAATATGTTATTTGGGGACAGAAAAACACAGTTTGAATGAGCTTGTGTTTGATTTCAGATTTGAGCAAGTAGTGGGAGGTATGGTGGGGCAACAACTGTGTATTTGATTTTGAATATAGCATTTGCTTAGAGGAAACTGCAGTAGACTGGGAAGCAGTGTACCTGGTTGTGCTGCTGGTTGTCTCTGAAATGTGTCTCTGTCACTTGTGATGCCCCTTTCTCTCCACAGAAGCCCTTTTAACTAACAGTCTTTTTAGGCCTTGGCAATTGCTGTGAGTCCCATCCAGGTGTCCACCTCCCTGCAGCTGGAGCAGTGTGAGGGGAAGCCAGTGCCTGACTCTTCCTAAGCAAGGAATCTGGGCAATAATTATATCCAAATGGGACTAAAAAATCCATCTTGCCCCTCATTACTGGAGAGCAAATGGCACAGAAAGAAGTTGAACTTAAGCCTCAATTAAAATACTACATTTTGCACTTAGCAATGAAGACACTTAAGTTCAACTGCAGTTTTCAGAAATACTAAATATTATTAAATATTTTTCAAATCATTTAGTAATAAAATGCTTCCACTCCACTGGTTAGTATAGAAATGATTCAAAGGGTAATACATAAAAACCTACACGTGCACTTAATCAAAACCACCTACTTCCCAGGACTCCTGCTTATCAGGGAATGAGGATTTATGTGTTTCATAAATGCATTGCTGAAAAACTCCATTAAACGAGTTCAATTGGCACTTGTAAAAAGAAACTTTATCGCTTTAGAGTCATTTTGTAACTACTAGTTAGAGACATATTGTAAACTGAAAGAAATCAGTAAGAATAATTTACTACAGGAAAACAGAAGAAATACAGACTTACTTCCCACTTCATATGAAAAAGTCTTCACTTTATTTTATGTTTTAATAGTAATTCATTTGATAGTCATCATTGTAAGGACACAATTCAGAGCAAACTGTCAGACGTCTCTTCTGCTCTCACATAAAAACATTAGCTAACCTGTGGTGGAAAACTTTCCTGACTAATGTATAGAGTTGTAACTTTAAGTACATGAACACTTGTACTAGATGGATATTTCCTTTCTAACTTCTGTATAAAATTTGTATTTTGATTGTTGTTTGTCCTCTAGGAAAGCTTCAGGAAAACTGTATCTAAATACCTATCATTTCTTCTAAAAACATTATTGGTACAGACATGTTTATTATTGTCAACTTTTACTAGTACCTAGAAGACAGGCCAATGGCATCCTGGGGTGCATTAAAAGGAGTGTGGTTAGTAGGTCAAGAGAGGTTCTCCTCCCCCTCTACTCTGCCCTGGTGAGGCCACATCTGGAATATTGTGTCCAGTTCTGGGCCCCACAGTTCAAGAAGGACAGGGAACTGCTTGAGAGAGTCCAGCACAGAGCCACCAAGATGATTAAGGGAGAGGAGCACCTCCCTTATGAGGAAAGGCTGAGGGAGCTGGGTCTCTTTAGCTTGGAGAAGAGGAGACTGAGGGGAGGCCCCATTAATGTTTATAAATATGTTAAGGGTGAATGTCAGGAGGATGGAGCCAGGCTCTTCTCAGTGTTGCCCAATGACAGGACAAGGGGCAATAGGTGTAAGCTGGAACACAGGAGGTTCCTCTTAACCTTGAGAAGAAACTTCTTTACAGGAAGGGTGATGGAGCACTGGAACAGGCTGCCCAGGGAGGTTGTGGAGTCTCCTTCTCTGGAGACATTCAAAACCCGCCTGGACGCCTT
>NW_010312724.1:57212-59928 GCF_000700745.2 Antrostomus carolinensis
AGGTCCCTTCCAATCCCTAACACTCTGTGATTCTGTGATTCTGTCAAGACAAATCCATTAAAATTAGAAAGTTATAGTGCGCTGGCACAGAGATACACTTATATGGAAAAACAGTGGTAAAAGTATTGAGGCAATATTTTTGGACTTTGTTATACATGGATGTATTGGGTCTGGCTGGGCTGGAGTTGATTTTCCCCGTGGCAGCCCTCAGAGTGCTGTGTTTTGTATTGGTGGCTCGAGGGGGGGGGGTTACAACCCCACGGTTTGGTTACTGGTGAGCAGTGCTAGCACAGCACCAAGGCTGGCTCTCCAACATTTCCCCCAGTAGGCTGGAGGTGGGGAAGGTCTTGGGAGGGGACACAGCCGGACAGCTGACCCAAACAGACCAAAGGGATATTCCATACCATATGACGTATGCTCAGAAATAAAAGTAAGGAGAACGGAGGGGGAAGTGGAGGGCATTCGTTACTTCCGTTTGTCCTCCGGGAACCGCAACGCGTATGCAAACCCTGCTTCCCGGGAAGTGGCCAAACATCGCCTGCTGATGGGAAGTAGAGAATAAATATTTTGTTCTTTTGCTTCTGCACGTGCAGCTTTGCTTTGCTTCTATTAAACTGCCTTTGTCTCGACCCACGAGTTTGGTGTTTTTTGTTTTCCATCTTATTTTCTCCCCCTGCCCAATTGAGGAGGGGCAGTGATAGAGTGGGCTTTGGTGGGCATCTGGCCTCTAGCCAGGGTCAACCCACCACAATGGAGCAGATGAATTTAAGCAGCAGAATCAAAGTAGATAAGCAAATAGCAATTTCTGAAAATTCAGCAAAAGCTATGTGTGCTCAATTAATTTCCTTTTATTTTTTTAGTTCTCTTAATTTACTGAAAATTTTGAACTACAGGATTTGCCATGTGCCATGAAATAAATTGATAGCAGTGATAATCTTGTTCTCTCTTCACTGATTCTTTGTGTAAACTGATCCTCAGATTCTATTAGTAATCATGTTTTATCTCTGCACAATAAAGTACAACTTGAAATTCCTTACTGGGCCAGATGGATAGCTCTGTTGTTATTACTTGTTTGGGACTGCTGAAATTTAAAAAAAAATATTTTGAAGTTGATTTTGAACATTTGTGGTATCACAAATGTTGGCAAGTAATAATGGAAAGACAAAATTTAAGAATTCTCGAGTTTTGAGAAAGTGAGAAAACATGGAAAAAAATACTTCAAAGAATATATGATATTGTGCCTTAGCTGAGAGTCATCTTCCTGTCTTGAAATTTCATTTATTTACTGTACTCATTAGTTAGTACCAGTAATGCATTCACAAATATAATTGATAGACTGAATAACATTTACCAATAACATACATTCTAATATTTTTCCAGTGTTTCTAAGTAGCTGTGTCTCTTAAACCAGTTACATAAGTAGTTAAGTGATATTTATCAAGTGATATAAAAATAAATCAGACATCAAATAAATTATACTGTGTTGATATATTTTACTGTTCAGACTGCTTCAGTCAAGACTAGAGTTCATCATGGAGTATTTACCATTAATTACTTCCTACAGGCATACCACAGCATAATATCTCCTTTCTCTCATTCTGTTTTCCACATACATTCTCACACGCAAGCATATACACACCATGATTTTTTTTCCTTTATATAAATATATTTAAGTACTGAGAAATGGAAAAGATATTTGACGTTTCTCAGCAGATGGTACTTCAGAGTGGGAGTTGCTTAATAGCAGCCAAAAAAAAAAAAAAAAGCCATTTTATCATTGCAGTAAAAATTGTTGAAACACTAGAATATGGTCTTAAAGAAACTATTGCATTGGTAAAGCCAAGACATCTGGTCTCCTTTACCTAATAATTTTAAAGCAAAGTTTCATAAAGAAGGAACAAACAAACTCCAAAACAGCATCATGCTTCTTTTCAATCTATTGGCTCCCAAAATAAATTGACTTGACATGTAACACATCCCTGTAACTATGTGTCCATTTAAAATGCTTCTTCCTTGACACAGAGAAAATGCTTATATGTGGGATCAGTCATCATTTGCAGAGAAACCACTCCTGGTATTGAATGAAAACACAACTGATTTGCTGAGGAACATCCTTAAAACTTATTTCTTCTTAATAAATATGAAATATTTAAAACTGGATTAAAAGAAAGAGAAAACCTGCCCACAGCCATTCATCACTTATGCCAGACACCATTTGTCAAGTGGCGTAGGCCTCCACCTCCTCCCCAGGTACACACTCTCAAGGGGTGTTATGTCCAGGAGGCAGGAGCCTTTCCCAGGGCAGCACCTTGCCACAGCAACGGGAAGGACATCCTTATCCTCAGCAACACAAGGAAACTCAACCTTTACCCCACACTTCTGCAACAGGATTTATGCACGTGGCATTCCCCACTCACATCCAGAGATGTAAAACAAGATATCTAAAGTACTTCTTACAAAAAGAGAGGAAAAAAGGTAGTAAGGCTTTTTCTGTCCTTTACTCATCTGCCTACAAACACGGGAGACTATATGTCTTTCCTAAAGGAAACTCATCTCATGTTCTCACCTGTCAGGAGCACACTTACCCACTGAAGAACGGTATTTACCAGAATTTAACGTTTGGTGTTGGAGTCCCTTTGGTGCTCCTCTTTGCACGAACCCTTAAACATTCCTTGCACTAGGGAGAAGTCTGGACGGTTGAATGCCAAAATCTCTT
>NW_010312724.1:59955-76146 GCF_000700745.2 Antrostomus carolinensis
GTAGCATTCAATTCTCTTGTGCCGAGTGAGACATCTTCAACAGTGTAGTCTGAAACTTTTCTGTACAGGTCTCAGAGCTCTGTGGTGCTTTCATGAACCTGAGGAATAGGACAGATATTGAATGTGAGTACCCCATGCAGACAGTGAGCATCTGAACCCACAGCCAAGGAGAGAGAGAATTCCCTTCTCACTGTCTTTGGTCTACTCACACCTGCGCTGCTCCTTCTTTTGGGACACTAGCAGCTCCCTAGACATCAATCATACCTATGTTTTGTGTTACAAACCTCAGCTGGTAATTCCACAGCAGCCAAGACCATGAAAGTTAAATATTTGTATTGCTGAATCAATGTCTTAAATCTGAATTTAACTCCTTTCTAATTTCTTTGTTATATAGCTAAATATTTGGTAGAAGAAGCTTGACAATCATATTGCTTTTTTAACTTAATCACACTTTCTTGAAAAGAGAGTTTGGGTAAGGCATTTGAATTTAGAAAAGGATTTAGCCAGACCCTTCAAGCACAGAACACTTTGAAGTTCCAATTCAGCATGGCATGGACCGAATAAGAAACAACAATAGCTCCATTAGTTTAAATTAGATTTAAAGCATAATAAATAAATTCGCTGAAAAAACATTTGTAATTTTTACAAATAATCTTTATTTGTGATTCTTAATGTATGTGGAGATTTACAGGCTTTATTAAGAATTGATTAGAAAATATTATTTCATCCCATTAGTATTATTCATATCTTGCTAACTACTGGCCATAATGATTCTAATCTGATTTGACATTTGATATCATTTCCTTGCTCAAAGGTAAATGTGTACTTTGCTTCTTTTCATTGGAATTTTCTCACCTGAACAATTTGGACGCCTAGCAAAAATTGTGGTGTTAATTTCTGCAAATAGAGGCAGGAAGAGGAAATTATCTGAAAAGCAAATAGAAGAAAGATGAATGAAGGGATCTGATTCCTTAATGCATAGCAAACATTAATTTTACCCTCTCATGCACTTTTTCTCCACATTAAAAAAAAAAAAAAAATATATTGTGTATGCTGTATTCAGGAGAGTTGAGATAAACCCCAAGTAGCTGAGAAAAGTTTGTACTTTTAATTTACATGATAGACTGATTTCAAGAACCGCTGTCTCCAAGTAGCTTCTGTAGCATATGATGTGATGATATAGGAATATTGAATGAATGTATAATCAAAATAAACAGAATTATTAATTCAAAGGTGAATCATGCTTAAATACTATAGAAACATCTGAATGGAACTAAATTTCACATTAAGTTTTTATTTTCCTGGGTTTATTCTAGCTCCTTTTAAAGTAATTTCTAGAGTTTTACCATTCTCTTCATTGATACAAGACAGTCTCTTGCTTGACGAGTTTATATTCAAAACCTAACCCAAAGAATTGCCATAGGTTGTCGCATGGGACATGGATACATCCTGTCAAAAATAGTGAAGGTATTTTGTAATGATTGCATTAATAATCATGGCCCAAATATTTGCCTTCTTCCTGCCAGTCTCTTGGTCCTTTCTTCCTCTACTTTCAAGGAAGAGATTAAATCTGTCATTTACTCCAGTCCTCCCCAACACTTTTCTGCCTACTAGATAACTTAATTTTCCTTTCTATGTTTAAGTTACACACACAGATTTCACCATAAAGCATGTTCCTGAGCTTGCACAAAATATTTCATATGTTCTGTCAGATTAATGTGAAGAATGTATCTATGTTGCTATTTTTATGGACTGTGAACTATCCCGGACAAAGACTGACTGAGCGTATTGTTTTGCATTGCAAAACATTATTACGTCCATGAGATAGCTCAAACCTCTGTGTAATCACAAACGGAAGTGAGGATTGTTGTGTTTTAGCAACCTTAAAAGGTCACTCCAACTCTCTTTCTAGCTCTAGTGCTTTGCAAAATTTGTGGCTACAGCATTAATTCCACCTTCACACAAGAGACATCTATTGCTCAATTCATGTCCCCTTGCCTATTCCTAGCTGTTGGACTGAAATAGAGTTGGTGAGCAAGAACTCACTGGAGGACAATAATTTCATTCTCCAGTACTCAGGGAAAGCTGCTTGCACTCTTAACATATAGGCCTCAATAAGAGTTGCCTGATGGTCACTGGCAAACAGGAATCACCCACCTACCAATTGTTGCATGCAGCATGAGGACTGCACAATCGCTCCAAAAAGTTTACAACACCAGCTTAGGGGCTTCTGCATATGGCCACTGGCCCTTGAATGAGTCCCTGAATCTTTTTCCCCAGATTCACACTTTTCACCTGCATTGTTTCTAAGGAATATTTAGTGTCACTTGGAAGGAATACCTCTAATACCCCTCAAAATTGCTGCCCTGCAGAAACTTCCACATCCCATGCAGAATAAAGATTTCCTCTAGCCAGTTGTGCTCCCAGAGTGAGGTCTGGAAAGCAGGGCCAGAGTTATTCCAAAAATACCTCTTCTTCCATCAGTGCGGTTTTAACAGAAAACTTCATCTTTCATCACAGGCCTTTAATGGGAGCACATTCTCATTTCAGATAGCTTCCGAGCAGATATGAGAGGCTGTTTAAAAGGCTCCAAGAATAATTCATTGGGAGCTCCCAAATTTCTAGCTAGCCATCAAGTCCTTGTAAAGTGACCTAACAAATTGACTTAGCTTTGCATCTGTACCTCCCATGCTGCAAATCATTCAGCTTTAATTAATTAAATGTTTCAAAGTTAAATTCAAAGAGGTGCACTGGGGTTGGGTATAAATTTTAATGTATGTCATGATACATCAGCAACAAAATCAAAATCTGACTGAAGGAGACAGCAAAATTAGACTTCACAGATACTCATAACGGCAACATATATTATAGCAGTGCCAGATTACGTCTCTCAGTACCTATTATTGTAGGTTCTTGCAAACATTTTATAAGCATTAAACATATAAAAAACTTCTGCTCAAGAACAGATACAGATTATCAAGGGCAGCTGGCATACTTGATGTTTAGAAAACCCAGGTGCGAGTCCTCAATCAGAGTGGAGCAGACTGCCTTAAATGCTGGATTATGACTATTCTAATTCTGTGGAAAGACTCCTCAGCTACCCAGCTGGTCCATGGTACAGCTACATTTCATGGCTCCCAATTATGTGTTTGTAGATGAATGATACTGTGACTAATTTGGTGGCATAATATATAACATATTAAAATGAATACACTCCCTAGACTTTTTTATAGTGTCAGTGACTTGGGCCAAGCTGGATAGAATGGATCCCAAATGATCTGTGGAAAGACTCTTCAGCTACCCAGCTGGTCCATGGTACAGCTACATTTCATGGCTCCCAATTATGTGTTTGTAGATGAATGATACTGTGACTAATTTGGTGGCATAATATATAACATATTAAAATGAATACACTCCCTAGACTTTTTTATAGTGTCAGTGACTTGGGCCAAGCTGGATAGAATGGATCCCAAATGGTGTTCTGGCAAGATGACAACCATTTCCAGATGGATCATTTATACCATTTTAAATTTTCTAGCTAAACTGCATTCCTAAAAAAATTCCTGCTAAATGAGTGTGCTGTGGGTATTTACAACTGTAGGGATCAATAGGCCATTTAATAGAGGTATAGGGGAAAGCTACCTCAGAATATCCATCAAGCTTGAAGTAAACACAACTACAGAAAACGCAAAGCCATTTCTCTGACTTTACCCTTATAAATACATCATTTGAAAGTAAAAACAAAAGGTGCCATGAGATATAGAAATTCATAAAAATATAAAAAAAATACATAGGAAACCAAATGTGCCCTGATTTAGAAATCTCCATAGTGTATCCAGGAGGATGCACATTATTAATAATCAATAAAAAATTAATAACATTAATTTCTATTGGAGGTTTATTTTCTACAATCTTATCTTTTTCCGGAATTGTAGCAGATACCACTACTCTTTATGTATGTGATGCCTAGATAAAACCATAATGCACAAGGTG
The DNA here is from genome assembly GCF_000700745.2 of Antrostomus carolinensis. NCBI lineage: Eukaryota > Metazoa > Chordata > Aves > Caprimulgiformes > Caprimulgidae > Antrostomus > Antrostomus carolinensis. The sequence goes on from NW_010312724.1 coordinate 63,949, forward strand.
GTTTTGTTGGCCATTAACTGAAATGTTTAGGCTAATTAAAGAATATCCTAGGCAAACATACCTTGTAAATGACAGATGGGAAAGGTGACAAGAATATTTGCTCCTTAGTCATAAATATTCACTTACCCTCTGGGTCTGCTTGCAAAGGGGAATAAGGCTTTTCCAATTTTTATTTTATTGTAATAAACTATGTGGTTTCACTGCATTCTTCAAGCATTCGTTATGGTTAACTATTGAGACTTTTTTCAGTCAGCTATGTCTATAGTCAGTAATGGACATAGGCACCTATAAATTAAACAATTTAATCTTGTCATTTTTTTAGGCTTTATAGTGTGAAGCCTGAATGCACATGCAGGGATCTGCACTGGTCCTGGGAAGAGTGAGGGGATGCAGGGGGGAAACCCCAAAGTCCTGGGTGCTGGCAGTCAGAAAATGTGCTGGAGGACATCTGTCACCAGTCCAGTCCCTTCCCTGGGGAGTGCTCTAGCCATGAGACAAAGGCAAGTTTAAGTGGTTTTATTGCAGCAAGCAACAAGGGATACATGAGAGCAGTAAGAGAGAGACAGAGAGAAACCAGCACTCAAGGTATGCAAGAAGGGGTAGGCAGGCCTGAGTTCAGGTAGGTTTGAGTTGTCTCAGTCTCAAATGGGCGGATTTTTCAACTTTATAGTTTATGCAGTGCCTTTTATCTGGTTTGGGGGTTTGTACTTTAGATCCCTGATTTTTTTCAGTACTGATTCAGGTATTCTTGTATGTGGGGTACATTTTCACTGAAATGTTTCAAGGCAGAATACACAATATTAATTTAATATACTTATTTTCATTGATTGAAAAAAACCTGTAGAGCTCTTGAGTAGAAATGCCTGATATTTGGTTGATTGCTTCTCATGTTTACTTTAGAGTGACTGTTCAAAATGAGTCACGTAACTCACTTGTTCACTCAAGTTCTTGTCACAGGCAGACAAACATATCACTGCTGCTTGCATTAAAATGCCATTGCAATCAGATTATCCAAAGTGTCTGCCAGCCTGTCTAATGCTCAATAACCTCTTAATGCTGAGAATGGGACCATACTGCTATGCTTCATAATAGGGACAAAGCAAAAGAGTTTGTTCCTTTAGGACTAGTCTAGCACAAACTTAAGTTGCAGGTAAAATGTTGTACGGATTGCAAAAGAATTGAGGTCTAAGACAGAAAAACAGGTCTGTAGGCCCATGGACTTGATGGACTTGCCACCTGCCAGGCTAGGAAAGCACGTACATCTAAGATGGGCATTATTTTTAGTGCTGTTTTAACTGATGGTAAAATAAGCAAAAAAAGTTTTGAGGGAGGAGATTTCTTTTATTAAACCAACAATTACGGATAAGCTTTTGAATATATAGAAATTATACTTCTTCGGCCTTGAAACAGAGAAATAAACATCAAATTGTGCCCATTTGGAGATCATTCTGCTCTGCCGCTATGGCAGCTCTGCAGTGAGCCAGACTCCTTCCCAGGGAGCAGTACTGGCATCCCTGAACTCAGTCCTGACTAATAACACTTGAGGAGGCAGGTCTGTGGCACGCAGGTTACAGAAAAAATATCACAACGATCTGTAGGCCCTTCTGCATTTAAGATGTTAATGTTTTTGGGGGATGAAACTATGATGAATTTTGGTCTAGCACTGAACAAACCACTGATTTAAATAGTGCACCTACAGATAAAATTAACCTGGAAGAAATATTTTTATATGAAACAAAGTGAATTTTCCCCCAGCTCTTTTAGAAGCATGTTAAGTAAGCCAAAATCTCACTTTTGGTCAATTAAAAGACATTGATTTTGGGGGGATTTAAAAAAAAAAAATTCATCTAAATAAACATGTAAATACAAAATATGTTTTGACTGAAAAGCCAAGCTTGTTACTTATTTTTCTCTGAGGAATTTGGGGAATAATCTTTTAATGCAAAATACAACAGAACAACTTTAAAGAGGAAAAAAAGTGTTTCATTAGAAGCACTCCTGCCACAGAACACATAAGCACTACATATCATGACAGACCAGTAATTTATCTATGTTAAATCATTAAGTAAAGGTAATCATTACTGGAACCAGCTTGCAAAAGTAACTTTTTCTGCAAATAAAGAGAGTCAGAACTGTCATAAGACGGTTTATATATGTGTTCATTAATTTTACTTGAACAATGTCAGCATATGAAGCAAACATGAAAGCTATGCCACCTGACTGCAGGCTTTGGCAGGTCTAGACTTGTACAAGTACAGAACCATTGGCACTAGATAGCAAATTATAATAACTTACCTCATTTCCAATTTTGTACACCTTTCTATAATATTTACCTGGTTTTACTGGACTATTTCCATTCAGTATCTTTCTGTAGTGCTTCCCTTGTTTTGGAGTATTCAGGTTCAAATTATCTTTTTGATATGCTCTGAGGGAGATACTTCAAAATGCATTGGTGTCAAGGGAATATCCCACACAGTCCATCTCCTTCCAGATGCTTTTCCCTTGAGGGGCAATTTCAGCCTCTGTTATAGAGACACAGCTCCTCCTCTTGGGACCCTGAGACACTTACTTGCTTTAAAGGATCTTCTCAGCATCCTTCTGGCCTCACTGTTACTCTGGTCCTGGGTGTGCAGCCTCTTTCAAACACCGTGACTCTACCAGTGCTGGAGTGCTCTCCAGGTCTCCTCTTTCTGATCCCCAGCCATGCTTTGGTGGTCTATGTCCCCCTTCCAGCCTAGCCACCCAAGGCTGAGTCTCCAACCACTGCACAAGTTCTTGACTATAGTTGATGCTTGAGTTTTACCTGCACTCTGTCACTAATTTACATTTCTCTCCTCCACTCAGCTGTGAATTTTCACAACTTTTTCAGGAACTTAGCACATTTGAGAGCAACATCTTCCCATGTGAAATAGGCCAGTTGTTCAGAAATTATAGGCTGAGACTGACAGCCAGCCATCCAGCAGGGCTGAATAAACTTCATTTCCTATAAGCATTTAGGTTTAAATCAGGATTAGGAAACTTGAAGAGATCATCTAGTTCATACCAAATCTGTTACTGCTATTATAAGAAATGTACTTAGGCAAGTTGAAGTGTAGCTATCTCTGCCTTTCCAAGTACATTAATGTTCAAGAAATTGTGAACTACACAGGGCAGAATGCCTGTGTCGTTTACCTTCTCATTCTACATAAGTAATCTGGCCCAGATTCAAAGCCCCACACAACTTTCTTTTCTAGACATCTGGTATTCTGCAGTTCCCACACTACTTCGTAGTGTAATGAAAGTTTTAAAAATAAAGCACATTGGTAAACTGGAGTCCACAAAGAATTTTCATGGGAAACAATGCATCAGCAAAAATTACTGAGGATAATAATATGCTGTACTGCTTTCTCAATAACTTCCCAATATAGACTCATTAGTTTGATTCCATTGATTGATGAAGAGTTCATAAAGAAGGAAGAAGAGGGGTACCCTTACATAGAAATCTTCCTGATAAAATAACCCACTGTCCTCTGCTACCTGTCAGCAAAACTACCACACCTTCTACCTGTGCAAAAATCTCCATCATGTTTCACATAAATAAATCTAGATGCTCTATGGCTTATTCAGCATTTTCTTTCAGCTTTGACTGTACCAGCCAGAGTACCCACATTTCCTTTGGATTTCTCCCATAGATTTAAAAATATTGTAACTAAATAAGACTGAAGAACAACTTCTTATTTTCAAAAAATTTCTCATCTTAAACCAAGCCTAAAATTTCCACTTCTGTCATCCAAGCCTTTTCTCAGAATGAATGTTTTTTTCTTTGCATAATATAAAATTTGTAAATATTATAATTTATTTATAATTGTAACTAAAAAATATCTTAAATTTTAAGATGGGAAATTTTTAATGGAAAATCAAAAAGAAAGACATGCTCAGAATTAAGTCTGTGTTATGAAAGGTTTCACTTTCACTAAATCAATATTTATTTATGAAATAGATTTGGTCAAAGAAAAATTATTCAAATGTTACTAATTGTGTCTTTAAAAAAGAAAGAGAATGCATTTGTTGAAATAATATGTTGAATTAAATTCACTTGTTAAAGAGGTCTTATGAAAACTTCTTTATCTCTAAATGCATTTAAATCTTTCTTGTGATTAATTATGTAACTCCACATCTTCTTGGGGACCAACACAAAATGTCCTGAAATTTTGAATAATTTACAAGTGCAAATAGTGTGACACTAATTCTCAATGAGAAATTGCTAAGCCACATATTTATTTTAAAATCGATTATTTTGCAGTTCAGTCTTTAACAATAGAAGATTGAATGATGTCACATACTCAGCATAAGAAGCTAAAACCAAACCTTATCTTAGGAGAAGTTTCCACTTCTCTTGACTTCAGTAGGCTTTAAACTGAACAGTAACTGCTTTCTACATCTCTCCCCAGTGACTTTGAGTTCTGAATGACAGCCAGATGCAAAGCCTACTCAAGGCTTCCTAGCGGGGGGTAGGCAAAACTGAATGTTACTGTCCCAAGGATATGGATAAAATAAGGCAGCCCTGGGGAGACAAGTTTGCTGGGTTTGTTTTCACAAGGGGATAGATGGTTTGCTTTCACAGCAGAGGCTGCTGTTTCTGTTAAGTCCCTTGCCTTGCCTAGCAATGGCCACATCCTGGCAGAGGGACCTGACCATCAGTGGTGGTAGCAACAAAAAAATATTCTGCAGACTGTAAACCTCAGAATGGTGTAAAGTGCTGAATGATGTAAAAGAAAGGGGAAACACAAAGAGTAAGAGATGCAGATGGTGGTGCTAGCTGTCATTCTGCTTACAGACTACAGAAGATCAAATCGACTGGAAAATCAGCAAGAGTTTTGGCAGTTATCTGAAATGGATATAAAATTTCACCTGTGAAGTTACTCACATAAAACAATGCACTTCAATCTCTGTTTGTGTACAGCAGTGAGTAAGAGAATAGGTGAACAAACCTGAACAAGAACTTTTACTGTTTATATTGCTTTGGAAAACTGATGCAGGGAGGAGTTGAAGGAGTCTAATCTTTGATCCACCAGAGTTAACAGAGAGAATAAAGACTGAAATTAATGAATTGTTGGGTGAGATCCTTAGTGTTAGGCCACATTTGCTCCTTATTTTAATATTACTCATTCTAAATTTTGTCATATTTCTTTATATGGTGATATATTGTAACTGACCCTCATTAATTTGACTTGAACGTGTTATTTTTACCTTCACATTCTGTTCATTTTCATTAGTTCTTCTTCAGCGAAAAATTTTCTCTAGAGACATGTATTTATACTTGCCTGTATGAAGCAATTTCTATTAATTTGCACTTTTTACAGTGTTTGAAAAATTAACCCTAAGTACATATTTTGGAAAATAATTCACCAAATATATCTATGTCACACTGTTCCACTCTTCAGTTACACTCTTCACTTCTTTCAACTGTTTAGAGTTGAAAGAAATAATATTTCTATTTTACCTCATGCACATTACCTTTCCCACAACGGGGTATAACGCAATCTTAGAAACCCACAAAAGCCAACTTGGGTAGTACCCAAAGCTACAATCCAATCACAACCCCTTATATTTTTTTCCTCTTCCCTCTGTTCAGAATAGTAATGGGGACAATATTTTATTGCACCAAACTACCCAAAGAAAAACTCATCCACTAACAGGGGCTTAGAATAATCATTTCAAGACTGAAATTCATTCCTCTATAAACAGAGATGATATGGCTGAGCTTTGCTGAAAAAAATAAGCAGGTATTATCTTTTTGTAGTGGCAGGAGGTTGAGAAAGAGTTGAAACACCGGGTTATTGTTTGGTTTTTTTTTCCTTCCTAGATAACTTTTTTCCTTCTGGGTAAATCATGGTGATCATGATCTTTACGTTCAAATGCAACTAATGAACAGCCATTGTAATTTAGGCTGTGTGCAAAGTTAGCAGAAGCCAAGGATTTAGATATACCTTCAGGAAGAAATGAAAGTCTTCTGCTACCTTAATGTGGAAAGACATAAATTTTCAGCATAATCTTTGTCTCTAACAGCACCAAATTTATTGACTTTTCATATTCAGAATTGGCAGTACTTAAAAATAACTTCATACATATTTCCAGTGCATTCTTTGTGGAATCAAATCTACCACATGTCTAATGTGTAAGTTACATTCCAGTAATGTAAAGCTCCATATTTTTTGTAAGTCTCTATGGATCTTTTTTTCAGAAATAAATAATTGTACTTTTTTTTCAGGAAATCAAATGTAGGATTATTAAAAAATATATAGTCTGCCTAAAAGGTTGAAAATTTCCAAGTTAAGCTGGAGGGAAAAATAGCCAAAAGAAGCAGAGAAAGATGAAGATCAAAAAGAAGCCCAAGAGAACATGTATAGATGACCCTTTAAGTGTGGGAAAGCAACTCCAAGTGTAGTGGATTAGAAGACATGATTTCAATACTGCTTTAGTAAGGGAGTGAAAATGCTCACAAGGCACAACAGTACTGTTTAGAATTACCAGTTTTATTACCAGTTTCAAGGACATGATAATAAAGCTGACCAACACCTAAAATAAAAAATTAACATATTCCAGTATAGTGTTCCTTTTCTATGGAAGAAAAAGAACCCTTTATTCCCTGAATAAGACTAATTTTCAAAGAATCTTCTAAGAATGTGTTTCTGCCTGGCTGCAGATTCAAAGGATCAGTGCCTGTTCTTGCCTTGCCACCCTCAGCAACAGGATTCCTCCAGGAAATTGCTCAAAGAAAAGCCTGGGTCCAGCATGGACTTCCTCACCTTCTTGTCTTTTCACCCCATGGTTTACCTTAGACCAAGCAATGCAGGTCCAGTACAGGAGTCATTGGTTATAGGAGGCTTTACAACAGCAGAGCTTCCCAATACACAGGGAAAAATCCTTTGGGACAAAATCCAGCTGCTCTGTACTCAAAATGAACTAGCAAAATCAGAGGAGTCAACCCTATATTTTCTAAAAGTAGTAATAATATACTACAGTCCTCATTATTAGGCTTCATTATTGCTCCTGTGTTTTCAGTTTTGGCATGCTGACCAAAAAGGTAAATTAAATGATAGGTTTAATGCTATAATTAGTGCACTTCCTTCTACTTCAATGTGTCAGTGGTAACCCCCATGTGTGACAGGTCGATGGAAGTCTTTCTAGTTTTTTATCCTTCACTAATTCTTCAAGCAAACAGCCTTGTGTCTCTTCGTTGTTTTTTGTCTATTGTGTCTGGTTCCTTCTTACTCCAAAGTCAAAGAAAAATCATATCCCAACAGGAGAAAACATACAGGTTTAGTTCACTAATGCCCAGATCTCCAATCCATTTACATTTGCTTTGCAAGAAAAGTGAAATAGAAATTAAACCTCTCTAAGCCCACAACAGCCAGCAGGCAGCAGCTGTCAGCAAACCAAAACCAAACACTTTTCAGTGAATCACAAATTGCAGCTGAAGAAACTTGCTGCCTTTCACCCCCCCTCCGTTCCCCTTTCTTCCTGCCAAAGATTACACAAAACAAAACCTTCCACTCTAAAAAGCAAACAATCAGATTGACTTTTCAGAAGGGGTTGGCATTTAATCATCTTCTTTGCTGGTATAAAAATAGATTTGATGTTCTCTGACTGTTTTTTGAGGCTGACCTGTCCACTGCGACTCTATGGCATAAAAAGCCACAAATGGATCACCGCTAGGTCTGCACTGGGTTATCTTACTGCTCAGCTTGGTGCAAGTGGTTGAATGTTTGGATGTTTGGATGAACCAGCACCGCAAGCCTGGCCAGATGCTGGCATAGGTGCTCTGAAGTCGTGCTGTTGGGATGCTGAGCCCAGGCAAATAGGCCCTGCTGGGATGAGCAGAGGATTCCTATTGGCTCATCTGCATGTGTTCAAAAAGCTTTTATAAATCATTAACTCTTAAGTGTTTCCTGCTAAACTGTTTAGGGGTAGGTGACTGCAAAACAAATTTGGATAATGGTACAGAAAGAAACACCAAAAAAACAAGCACAAATGTTAAACGTGTTTGGCCCTTGGAACTAGAAATCCAAAAAAATGATGAATGTAGCCTAAACATCCATAAAGAGTCAGTGTTTTACACAAAAGCATATTGTGGCTTCTTTTGCAGTATGGTATTACATAATATTTTGAAGACTTTCTGAGAATAAAATCTTGTACATATGGCTTAGTGGTGGCCTTTATACTTTGCTGCAAAATTATGTTCTTTATGAATTAACTCATTCACAGATGAAAGGCCAGTCCCCATAACATCATCGTGTTCAAGGCAGAATGCTTTACATGGATTTTTTTTTCCTCTCAGCAAAGACTAGTACAGTCAATTTCCCAGCAGCCATACTCTAATAAACAGGTGAAAAGTAGTTAGCCTTACTTGTCAAAATAGGCTCTTCGGATAAGCTTGCTTCCCTGCTGCTACTTTGACAGTGGATTCATATACTGATGTCCAGCTCTTGAAGGACATGGTGCTGTGCCCCAGTTTCTCCTTGGCAAGCATTTCAATGAACATGACATCTACACAATTGCCTCTGATCTAAATTCAATTTATTTCTTTAATCTCCAATTTTTCTTTAATACTGTCTGTTCAAAGAAAAAAAAAAATTGCTAGGCAGTAGAAAACAAATATGTTTCCTTGTTATTGCTTCCCTGCCCCTTCTTCCTCCAAAATGGAATAGGGTGAAAGATTTTTTTTTTTTAATAGCCACTTATCTCTCTCTCTGTCTTTTTCTATGGTTTTTGGCAAAGCCACAAAAGTGAAACACAGTGTCATGAAAATCAGTTTAAGTTTTGCTGTTAACTTCAATAAAAATAGGTTTTAACTATTGACTTCTATGAAGCTTTTCCTTGAGCTGAGATGGAAGTTACTTTGATTATAAACATACATGTTCCAGATTAGTATTTTGGGATACCATTTAGATCAAAACAAATTATACAGCCTGTAGTAAAGCCTCAGTGACTGAGAAATGTGAAATTAAGAGTTAATTTTGCAAGCCTGGTGCTGCCAAAAGCATGGAGACGGAGAGGGTGAGAATTAATCTTTCTTATTCTCATCATTATTGAAAGCCTCATACTGCACGCTTTCATTCCAAGCCCTTGATAACTTTCATTAAAACTGTTTTCTTTTTTTGAATATTACATGATCTGGGAATAGATGTGTTTAATAGGTAGAAGAAGCAAGTGAAATTCGACAGTACAAATGAACAAATGAAGCATGTGGCTTTTTGAGGAAATATGATCAGCATGGAAGGTGCAATATTAGGATTTTAATTTTAATACAAAAGAAGTGGAAAACTCACCAGTGCTAGCTCACTCTCTCTCTGTCATTCACCAGAGTGATTCCTATTGCTTATATAAGGATGGTCACTGTGATATAAACAGACATAAATTTGGAGAACATATTACAAGACTTTAAAATCAGATTTGTTTACATAGCATTCACTTCTGTGCCTTGGAAACTAACATTACGTTGTCCAGGTGACTTTTCTCACAGTAGGTTAAAAGAAAATCTGACTTTTGCTGTTGACACAACTACAGTATAGATCTTCTAAACTGTTACATGCTGGCGAAATTTATCAACTCTAATAAGCCTAGGTTCAAAAGTGTATTGTGGGCTTATCCCTTTAATATTTCTTTTGGCAATCTTTAGTTGATTTAATCTCATTCAGTAAGCACCTATGCAAATGCATCATCATGACCAAAGAGACAGTGCTGTCACTAGCAGACAGTGCTGCACCTTAGTGTTAAGTTTTTATACTGCTTTATATAATGTTTTTGTGTTGTCTTCAATTAAATCAAAGACCTAGAGGAAAGTGAAGCTTGTGCATGCTATTTGTGTATTCGTTATCATGAAGAACACACAGAAGAAAGTGAAAGTAAAGACATTTGTTTACCAATGTTGCTATTTGCAGTGTCCCAATGAATCACTTGATTATTGTAAGCATGCATTGCAGTCGGTGAAAGTTACTCCTAAATGGCACAAGAGCTTTTCCCAGAGAGAGAATTTACTAGTCATGTGAGTGAGCCTGGACTCTGTGAGCACCTGGCAGGCTGAGAGCATTTGCTGTCTATGAATGGGAGGAGGAAGCAGCGATGCCTAGGAGTCTTTTTGGATGACCTTTGATCAGCAAATTCCCCAGACACATAGTGGCTCTTCTGGGAAGTCACCCAAATACTTTTCTGGGTGAAGATCAGCCCTTTTGAAGTCCCAGGAGAAATGATAAGAGGGAGATGTCATTGAATGTGTCACTGTGCATTCTTTATGTACATTGAGATTATAGACAGAGTTTTTTCCTGACTCACTCTGGCCAGAAGATGGATTGAATATAGCAGACCCCATGTCTGACTGAAACCCATGGTGCTGGGAGTAAGCCAACAGCCAAGAGCAGTCCAAAGAGTGCACTGGCAAAAAGTCATTTTATACACAGTTGTCCAGGGAAGTGAAGACAATATGCAGGAGATACCATCAAAGCAGCCTGTATTTAGAAGCATGAACATAGGAGTAAAATCTGGGGTTTTCATATCTGGCAGTAATTCCCAGAATAAGGACAATTTCTTCATATCAAGGGGTATGGTTTTAAGAAGTGACTGTCAATGAAGTGGCTAAGAGAATAATTGACAAATTCTTTTTTTTTATTATTTTTTTATTTTTTTTTAACCTCAGGAAAGACCTATAGTCACAAAGTTAATGATAACACAGCTAAGAACATTATTTTTTTTTTTAACTGCAGTATAGACTTTGAGCTTCACATTTTTACCTTATATTAAGTAAAAATGACTTCTGTCTGTCATCTCCTAGCCACGACACAAACCAATTTCTACCTTTCTTCACCTATGCTCTTTTCCAAACCACATCTCCCATGCTTCTTGTCTCATCTTACTTTGTTTCAGAGGGTTCCCGTGTTCTTCCTACTCTGCTCTTACTCACTCTCGTTTCCTCTTCCTCACATCACATGCCTCAGAAAGAGAGGCAAATAAAATTGAATAAAAACAAAACAACTTACAAAATAACTTAATTTACTTTTTTGATCAGAAACTGATGACATTTTGAAATCTGACACCCTGAGACCCTCTAGGACTCAAGAATACTGGGAAGGAAGAATGACTTCTACCAGTGTATAAAGCAATTGTTCCTAACTTTGAGTGGTTGGGAAAGAAAATGCTAAACACAGCCACATTTTCCTCTGTAAAGAAAAATTGTCATTGGTCCACAACCGAACGTTGCCCATTCTGGGCCTTAAGCCAGAATGTTTTAGTGGAGAGGGAGGGAGGGAACTTACATTTGGAGAGAGAATGGGGAAATGTTTCTCTGGCAGGTTGATTTAAAGGAATGGCAGCTGTCTGAGACTGCTGAGGGAGACAGCGTAGTACAGTGGATCTTGGGGGTGGGGTTACTGGGCACACAATGCAGACAGACATGGGCATGAGGTAAATGGAAAAGCATGTGAAAAATGCACTTGCACACATTTCTGAAGCTTTGGGAGCCTGTATATTTTCAGAGATGATTTTTTTCCTCTATAGCATAATATGTCTTAAATAATGAGGAACAAACTGAATCCTTGTAGCCTCCAGTGAAGCTGTACTGGAACACAGTAGTTGTCTACCGACTCCCTCTGCTATGTCTCCAGGTGAAGGAGATTCACTGGCTTTCCAGTTCAGCCAAGATTGTAGGAGTTGCAGTAACATGATAGGAGTTTAATGAACACAAAAAAATCAAAACCTGAGTTCCAGTAGGTTTGAGTACAATATTTTCACAGCTCAGTAGATGCTTCATGGAAAAGTTAATGCATAGAACTGCAAGACATCATCTCTTTTGTATTGGTGCAGCTCCAAACCCCTGCCTGTGTGAATGATCCACTAACAGACGATGCTGTTACAAACAAGAGGCTGAGGGCTTTCGTTTTCATGCACCAAGGTGGAGAATGTCCTGAATGGGCATGGGCTGATTTAGTTTGTCATCCCAACAAGCTTCAGTTCAGACTGTGCTAACAGACAGTCATGTCTGTTTGCACATGTCAAAGCTGCTGGAAGTGCTCCAGTGGGTAGTGTGGCAAGCCTGGTGTTAGGATGCTTTAAAAATAGGTCATAAGGTGGATTTGACAGAGTGGTTTCAGGTACATATCGGACATGTGGCAAAATGAAGGAGTATGGCCATGGGACAGTGTATTGGGTTTGCATGGCAAGGTT
>NW_010312725.1:0-15392 GCF_000700745.2 Antrostomus carolinensis
TCCGCCTCAACTACATTTTGTGGACATAAGCATTTTTTTTTTTTAAAAAAACTTTTTAAAGAACTTGTGAGTTTTTTGGGGTTTTTTTCTGGGATTTTTACCAGCTTCCCCTCAGTTGATTTCCTGCTTTTCCCACCTCAGGCAGCGCTGGCTCCGGTTGTCCCGGTACTGTAGCATGGGGATCGGATCGGAACTGAGATTTTAAGTACTGCAGGAGCCCTCAAGTCCATCCACCTGTTAAAGCGAGCCGGGCTGTTTCCGTCTTTCTTCTTTCCCCCGGCGTCGCCGGTCGGATGTGATGGAACTCATGTTCGCAGAGTGGGAGGACGGGGAGAGGTTTTCATTTGAAGACTCTGATCGCTTTGAAGAAGACTCTCTTTGTTCCTTCATCTCTGAGGCAGAGAGCCTTTGCCAGAACTGGAGAGGATGGAGGAAGCAATCGGCTGGACCCAATTCTCCCACTGTCAAAATGAAAGGTGAGGTCACCTGGTTTCGTTGGGATGCTCTTTGGACTCATGGAAGTTGTGGGGCAAGGGGAGTTGGTGTATGAGGAGGTCTGCAGAAGGAATGTCAAAGGTGCAAAGAGAAGTCATGTGTAAGATCATTGTCAGGATAATTTTTGACCAAGGATTAAAAAGGAAAATTTACTGGGGCTGTTAAGAGAAAGCTGTATTTTGGGTGAGTTCTCACCTGCGTGCCAGCTGTAGTATTGTAGCGCTGTTTTTCTGAGTAAATTTGCTGGGTTTACTCTTGGAAATCTGAAAACAGGTTTTTATAAACAAGCTACAGACTTGTTTGAAGATAACTGTACATAGGTTCCCACTTTGATTGAAATACACTGAGGTTTCATGGAGGTTTTTGTAACTGCTGTAAAACTACTAATGTAGAAGCATGTAAACCATCATTGCATAGAGCAGTCTCTTTTCCTTGTCTGTTTCTTTAAATTTGTTTTTTCTAGTAAATTAGCAAACTGTGGTAGAGCAAGAGGGTCTTAGGACTGTCATAAAGAAGTTGTCAAACTACAGTGTGTCTGCTTCAAGAGTTGTTATATTTCCTTTATTTTGATAATAATTTATTTTTAATAGCAGGAAAATAGATAACATTAGCAATTAGGAATTATTTTGAACCACAATATATCTACTAACTCCTTGCTTCTTTTTTTTTTTTTAAAGTGAAACATAATTTCTCTTACGCTGATGCATCTTGACCCTAGAATTCAGGTGGCATTTACAGCAAGCAGAGCCAGACATACAGTTAACAGAAATTACACGAGCCTTTTCTACTCTTTCTTTTCTTTCAATCCAGTGTCAGTACTTTTCCTGTTATTGCTGACCTTCATGACCATCAGCTGCCTCATTAATATCTCCCTATCTGGAGATATTAATTCTCTTCTGAATATTGGCCTTACATGAGCAGACAGTGCAATTTATATTGAACTGTGCTGAAATCTGACTGTGTTATGCTATGGACAAATACTCACTTGTCACTGGATTAGTACCAGAAAGTACACTTTGTGTGAACTGTGGGCTTTGCAGAGCAGCTTAAGTTTTAAATTTTTAATACATTTGAGAACTGTCTCTAGTCCCAGATATGGAACTGCCTGTGTCTCTTGAGATAGTCAGGATTAGAGCCAACAGTAGGATGGAAACTTTTAAAAAAACCCAAAACAAACTCAAAACAAGAGAGAGAGAGAAATGCTGAATACCTGTCCAGGCTGGATAGCTCTCTTCGATCCTGCAGCTGGGACACGTTGGTTTTAGTATGGAACACTGACTGGTGTAAAGAAGGGGAACAGTGTTGGCATTGTGTTTTTTAAAGCTGTGAATCCTCAGATACAGAAATAAGCGATGGGCACAGGGCAAAGCGCATAAACTTCTTGTTTCACCTTAAGTCTTGTTGCATTTGTTAACGTGCTGGAGAGGAGCTGAAGTTTTGAACACATACTGCTGTGGGAAGTTAAGACATCTCTAGTTTGTCAGAGGTGTATGAAACAGTTGTGGTGGTTTCACCCACAGGTAAGACCACGCGGTCCTGCGCTCACTCCCCACACCTGGTAAAATGGGAAGGAAATCACTACAAAGGGGGCACAGATTAGAATGAGGACAGGGAGGACTCACCAGTTATGGTCACGGGCAAAACAGACTCAACTTGGGGAAGAAGAAATCAATTTAATTAGTTTCCAATCGTCTGAGTAGCATAGTGAGACATAAACAACCACATCTTGAGACACCTTCCCCCACCCCTCCCTTCTTCCCAGGCTCAAATTACTTTGCTCCACCTTCTCCCCAGCCCAGCAGCACCGGGGACAGGGAATGGGGATTGCAGTCCGTTCACCATTGCTGCTCTTCCCAGCATGAAAGTCCAGGATTCCTGTGGGCTGCAAAGGAACAAAGAGTTCTGAAGCGAGCTTCCCATGGAGTCATGGACCTCTTCAGGCTCAGCTCCCAGCTCCAGCATGGGGATGTCCCTGGGCTTCAGATGGGCCTCTGGTCCAGCGCACCTCCTCACCCCCCAGCTCTGGGGGTCCAACCCCACTCTGGTGTTGAGCGACTCTGGGGTCTCAATTTCAGTCACACTTGCCCTTGGGCTCAGCTTTTCTGCTCCAGTGTGGAGTCCTCCATGGCCTACACGTGGGTATCTGCTCCTCCACTGAACCTCCATGGGCTGCAGGGACCTCCTTTGCCTTCTGCTCCATGCTGTTGAACTGGGTGTTTGAGGTTCTCTGTCCTCCCCCTCCTCCTGGCAATGAAGCTCTGTCTTTGTTTAGGCCAATGGTTGTCTCTTGTTCAGGTCAATGGCCTCTCCTCCAGGTTCTCTCCACCTTCTTCTTTCCAAGATCGTCCTTCCCCTTATAAATATGGATTTGCAGAGGCGTTTCTCTAGTGCTCATTGGCCCAGCCTGGCCTGTAGGTGGGTCCGCCTTGGAGCCAGGGGAGCTTTGCAAAGCTTCTCACAGGGGCTGTCACTGTAGCCCCTTCCACCACTATCAGAAACTCTCCCCTTTCCCCCCCAACCCCAACACTGGTTTGTACAGTTCTACAGGTCAGACATGTTTAAAAAGGTCATAATTTTTGTTCAGCTTTGAGATACTTTTAGCTGACGGTTCTCCACTGGTTCAGTGTATGATCGTGTGTTTTTCTGGGTCTTGGCCTAGTTCCTTTAGCTCTCTTGACTGAATTAAAAGCAAGCAGCAATTACTCTCTGTCATGTCACCCAATTGTTGCATTAAAATGAAAAATCACTTCTGTAGATTGTGCATATTTGTAATCCTCAGTTTCTTTCCTGACTTGAGAAACACAATAGCTAACATTATTGTTGTGATAATTGTAATTATTTACACCATACTGAGATGTTGCTGTTCTGGCTTCTGTGGAACTGCATTGGCAAGGGTTGTGTTGTGTGGACTTGCTTCATATTTTTTAGGTTTTATCTGTAGAGAGACTTAATTCCTTTGTACAGAAGTTTTACTTTAAGAAGAGACATTCTGAAAGGATACTGTTGCCTACTTGAAAGGCATTCGCTGGCAATTCCCAGGCTCTGGTCAGAGTTATTTCAAGAAGTATGTGAACAGGGATTTGCTGCCTAAATAATTATTTATCCACTCTCTGAAGTCATGTGTGATATTACCACCATGGAACACTTGCAGGTACTTTACACAGTGTGTTGCCAGTGAGTCTGATCCGATGAGGGATCTGCCATCATCCGAGATCTTGGATTTCAAAACTCCTGTACCGATTTAATGATTTTTAATGCCTTTTTTTTCACAGTGTTTTTGTAGTCAGAAAAAACAGTTTGTATTGAGAACTTGTCGGATCCTGATGTTGTCAGTTGTAGTGAGTCTTCTGAAATGTGCTCATTCTGAATTGAGCTGTGTGTTTTTATTTCCACAATTTACCATTTTGCAGTGGCCTGTGATGTAGTTGCCTATGCAAACAAAAAGTGAGGTGAGACACACATTTCACTTTAGTTAAATGCTAAAGGAAAACAAGAGGAACTATATTCTTAGTCTTTTCCTTCAGTTTGGATCTCAGCCTGTGTTTTGATTTGGAAGCAGCCAGACAAGTTATGTAATAGAAAGGATTTCTAGCTTTTTCATTTGTTTTGAGTTTGTGCTTGTGAGTATCCAATTCTTCATTAATTAGTTCCAAGAGAATCCCCCTGAGAGTGGTGGAAGTGCTGTTGGCTGGGGAGTCCTATTCTTAAACAAACAAACAAACAAACAAAGTACCCGCACACATCCCAGTTTTGGCTTTCTTACATTTTGCAACTTTAAATTTTGTTCTTGGGTATTTTTAATATTATGATTATTCTTACTGCAAATTTAACAATAAGGCTTGGGGTAGCTCACTGCAAATATAGGAAGTATTCAGTGCAGAGGATCGCCAGAAAGTTGAGTTATTCACTTACTTGTTGGTCACCCCATCGGATTGCTAGAAAGATGATGAAAGGTAGAGAAAAGTATCTGAGTGTCTAATATGAGCCTTGTAATGGAATTCTCTATGAAATCAGGTATTCTGAGTGGTTACATCAGAAAAATAAGACTGTAACTGATTGGTTTTCCCTCACTGAATTTTCCCAGTGGTAAAGTCCGGTTATATTATTTTCTAGAAATGAGTTTTCTCTTCAAATGTACAATTGCTACTATGAAGGAGGAATGGATTGCATCCACTTTATGGATGCCCTTAGATTTTGAAACTGCTCACAATCTTCACTGATTCACCTGTACTGAAATTCTGGAGCAAAGTATGTCAATTTTAGGAATACCAAGAGTCCTTTCATAATTTTGAATATTTATTCTATAAATGCTGTGTTTTCACGTTAGACTGCCTTGATTGCTTGTTTTTACCCCTTGGTTTTTCAATGAGGTGATACTTGTAACTGGTGTTTGGCCATTGCCTGTATGCACAGAATCGTAGAATAGTTTGGGTTGGAAGGGACCTTTGAAGGTCATCTAGTCCAACCTGCCTGCAGTGAGCAGGGACACCTTCAACTAGATCAGGTTGCTCAGAGCCCCGTCCAGCCTGACCTTGAATGTTTCCAGGGATGGGGCTTCTACCACCTCTCTGGGCAACCTGTGCCAGTGTTTCACCACCCTCACTGTAAAAAACTTCTTCTTTATATTTAGTCTAAACCTGCTCTCTTTTAGATTAGAACCATTACCCCTTGCCCTATCCCTACAGGCTGACTGGAAGCCTTTGGCTGTACTGGGCAGGCAGGGGATTCAGCACTGGAGTCAAGGGCGTTTTGAAGAACAATGTCCTTGCAGTGTATTCAGAACCCTCTGGTTCCCTGAGTTGGTTTGTGGCTCTAACTCACTTTATTCCATATCAGATTACGTCTCACCAATTTGTTACCTTTCTACCAATGAATGCACCCACTTACCCTTTCTCCACTTTTCTGGACAGCCTTTTCTTTCTCAGAAACCATTGAGAGAGCCATTACAATCCCCTCATTACCCTTCTCACTTTTAAAAACATTTGTATTGTTCATTGGTAACTGAAATAAGTCTAGTGTTTCTGCGAATGTTTTGTTATCAATTATCTTCATGTAAGGATTTTTGGGACAGAGGTCTTAAGAGTAAATAGTCAAGTATGCTCGTTATCTCTCCAAACCCACTGTGGCTTTGTTTCTTCTTGAAAGCTTCTAAGCTCTTTCCTGCCCTTAGTCCTTTCTGTGTCACAGTTTCTGAAGCATAAATGTTTACCAAACACTTAAGAAGTTGCCGTAAATACTGCAGGATTGCTAAATAGGGTGTTCACAATATTTTTGCTCAGTTTGTATTTATTCATTAACACCGGCTTCTGCTGTAAGTGTACCGATGAGTTGTGTTGAAACTGTTTTCAATAGGCAGCTAGTGAGAAAGCTTGATTTTTTTTTTTTTCTTATACTGTAGGCTTGAACCATTGCATACTGTGTTGCAAAACCACCTCAGACTTAACTAAGAATTAATACAGGCAGTGATCTCCTAGAAAACATTCTTATCCAGCCCCAGTTTATGTTCTTCCAAACTGTTAGGAGTGCCCACAATGTTAAGTTCTGGGCACAGTACCTCAAAAATACCAGCTATAGAGAGGGAATTGTTGGCAGAGAACAGACAGAGCCTGAGGTGAGGATATGGTCAGTTTAGAGAGACAACCTGATCAAAATCTGAGCAGTGTCTACACTGGTAAAATGACAGGGACTGATTTTCATTAATTTCTATGGATAAAGAATAAATGGCTTAGAGAGCAACACTTCTTCCTCAGGATTGCCAGTAACTATTTAACAAATTAAAGATAACCCTTGCTCAAGCAGTAATTGCAGAAGGCAGCAGGAGAAACACGTAGTCTCTCTCAAATTCATACTGTGCTCTTCAGAGCCTTGTTCTTTTCGGAGGAGAATGGTGGTGTTATCCAAAGTGTGTCCGCTCCTTCAGCCTGGTGAAGCTGGAAATGAAGACTCTGTGGTTCACTGCTGTTCTGTTACTGTGTATTATAAAGTTACAATTAATTTTTTTTCTACTTTACTTGTGCCTCTGGTATTAAGAGGGAGATTATGTAATCAATTCACACTTCTGGGAGGTACAAGTGTAATACATCTTGTTTGTTGTGTTTTTTTAATTTAGTACAACATGACAAATCTGTTTTAGCCCAAATTAATCTCTTCTAACATATCCAAGTTCACTAATAACATTAAAAGCCCAAACTAGTAACTGTTGAGCAAAAGTATTGTATGGCTCCCCAATGAGTTTCTTTATAGAAGCAACAGACTTCTAAAAATATAAATGTTGGTGAGAAGACACCACAAATGCTAATTAAATGAGCAGAGGTCAGCTGTCCAAAGAGTAAAGATAATGTGAAGTGAAGGCTTACCTGCTAGTAGAAAATAGGTTTCTCTGTATTTTCTCACCCTAGTAAATGAATTTCACCTGCTTTTGTACTCTGTTCCATAGTGGCTGGTGGTCTTGGCTTGCTGTATAGCAAAAACAAAAAGTTCAAGTTGAGGAAGGGACTTACTGGGCTGTAATACAAGGTGCAAAGGGGACATTGATTCATTAAAGCTGAAGACACCATGGAGAAGCTCTAGAGACAGTAATTTATCAAGACTTACTGGCATAATTAAATGCACTGCTTTAGGACTGGGAGGTAGATTTCAGAAGCTTTCTAGAAGTTTCTACTAAAAGATGGTTTCACAATGGAATGATACCTCTCTTTTGGAAGGATGACAAGTTGAATGACTGTCCCACATTTGTCTCTTCATTTGCATTTTCTTGTGCCTTTCTGAGATCACTGAGTGTGTGTACCCCTCTCTTCAGAAATGTGTACTGGAGAAACCACATGGAGAAGTTATCAGGAAAAGGTGCTTTTTTACTACTGAGTAAAAAAGTCATTTTTAAATGACCAATCCAGTTTTAATTCTGTTGAGGTCTTTGGGCCTCTTCCTTTAGATAAGCTTCTCTTCCCCTCACAAGGAGTCTTGCACATTCTTTCCCTCTTTTCATGTCTCATCTTTCTACTGGGAAATGTCTTGTCTGCTGGGAAATGTCTCATTTTCTCCTGTCTCACCTTTCTGCTCATATATCTACCTGACTTCTGTGGATTTTTCTTTTTGTGTTTGTTTTCTCCTTCCTTTCACCTTGAGGAGATCCCCGAGTTGCTGAATGACCAGAGATCACAGATGCTCTATTTGCACTTCAGGCTGGCTGAAGCTACAGGGATTATTCTTCTCTGTGACATGTTTACCTCTGAGGAAGCAAGGATAAGGATTCCAGTTTGATCCTAGACCCTGGGTTGTACTCTCCCTTTGTCTCCTATCCCTTTCTTTATCTCCCTCTTTTTTTTTTTTTCCCTTTGACCTGTTCTTCATTGCTAAAAAATAGGTTTTATTTTTATCTATTTATTTTTTTACCCATAGTTAACTAGTTCTGTCCTGAGGTAAAAACAAAGTGAAGACAAAACATCTCAGGATTTCTCTCAAGCATTTGAATGACAAATGTAATTCTACAATTAAATGCAAATGTCTTGTTTGTTGAGCATTTTACTCGGAATAACATATCTTAAAACAGCTTTTTATTTTCATGCTTGAAAGTTTTTTTTCATGCTTAGAAGTACTGCTTGTGTCATGTATTTGAATGCTAACACCAAAAGTTGTATTCTTTGTTAAATTAATGTATTTGAGTATCTATATGATCTGGTGCTGCAAGTGGGAAGAACAGGCAGGGCACTAGTTTTGTGTGTCTTACAGCCACCACAGAGAGCCTTGTGGTTTGAGCTGTGCCTCCTTGGAGTACCTGGGGTCACCCATCAGCAGAGCAGTGAGGAATGAAACTGAAAAGAAAATCCAGCAGCTTCTGGAGTGTTGCTGGTGAAGGACAGGAGAAAAAGAGACCAGATGTTTTTTTCTGATAAATTATAAAACATGTAGGAGAAGATGTGATTCCTGCCCTGATGAAAACCCTGGAAGATTTAAAATCAAGAGCTTAGTTACTCTCAAGATGCATCTTTGTTTCTAGGCAGATAATGCAATTTCAGTACCTGGATTTTCTGGGTCTGCTTTTTGCTGGTGTCCTACAACATGACTGAATCTTTGTGACTTTTCACTTGACCACTAGAGATATTTTGCGAGTTGCTGAGTTCAGAAAGTGATGGGAAGTTTCAAGAAGCCAGGCAGGCGAGTTCAATAGGTGCAGGTGTCCTTGTAGCTTCATGAATTGCATTGGGCTGTTGTCAGTTCCATGCTCCTCTTGCTCCAGTTTGCTGTTGCTTCTAGTCCTAATATTGTGGCATGATCTGTGTGTTTGAAGGGCCATCAGTTAAATGTGATTTAGTATTCAAGTTTACAACTTTGGAGTTCCAGTTCAGTTTGAGGAACAGCACCAAAGCCATAGCACAACCTGTATACAGAAAAATAACACTTTTCGTACAGTCTGTATTTCTTGTGGCTTTACTGAGAAAAGAAGTGAACTGATCTGACCTTGGAACAGCTGACTTAAAATCTAATGTACCCAAAGGAAAAATTATTCTGCATATGAGTTGTGGAAGTAAAACTCACATGTTGACTTGTGGCCAGCCTCTTTTTTCTTTCTCTGAAGTTGTACGTACCCCAATCAATGTCTGTTTTGCAGAGTTTGTGTAATAATTCTGGTGAAGTTCATTTTTAAGCAAATGTAAATTCAGTGATTTCAGTGACTGTGAAAAGTTGGTAGAGGATTAGAGGTGGCTTAAGTACTGAAACAATTTTTTTTTGGTAGGGTAACTGGGGAAGTTGCTTTTTGTATAGTCTAGTTTATGAACCTTTTACTGATTATAATATCTAGGTTTTTAAAATAGTTACGTTACCCTACTAGGTGTCATGTATAACAAAAGAGTCCTTACATGTTTTTAAATTCACATAGAGTTGAAGGGAAATGTGTGTGTGTTAATGTTAGTCTAGTTATTAGATGCGGGCTTTCTTGTCCATATCAAGTTCTTGATTGCCTGTGGTTGCTGAGTAATATAATTTTTACTAGTATGCTGAGGAAAGGATAACACAGCGAGTTAAATGTTAAGAATAAGGAATATGAAACAAGAAATAAGTAATAAGGATCATAGAGTAGTCTTTTAAACAAATGAGCAAAAAACTGCTTTTCATCCACCAGTATACCTTTGAAATGGACATCAGTAATTTGAACAACATCTCTTATGCCAGTTATAAAACTAGGATCAGAGATCATCTCCTCTTAATTGTCCAGTGTCTAAGTTATTATACAGTACTTTATTCCAGAGGAAGAAAGAAATGTACAGCTTCAAAAGATGTTTTACATACTTTAATTAACTTTTTGTGTAAATACTTGGCTATTTAGAATATCTGTAATTATTTGTTTTTAAATTTTTATATCTTTGAGTAACATTTCCAAAGAGCCAAACCCAATTTATTCTTTAGTTCTTAAAGTGCAAGAATGTCTTTAAGATTCCATTGCTTTTTTTAGACCGATAACTTTTTTTTCTGTCACCTATCTAATTGTAAGACTGTACAGCAGTTTTAAGAGTAATTTAAAATAGTGTCATGGCTAGAAGTTAATTTTTCAACTTTATTTTAATGCTCTTATCTGTATTAATCTCTTTCCTTCCTCCTTCTGTTTTGTAATGCCCTTCCAAACCTTTCAAAAGTAAAATTAAAAAGCATGTATTTTAGCAACTAGCTAAAATATTAGGCCTAGATTTTTTTTTTAAGGATTAAAGAGCAGTGATGCATAATATACAAAATATTCAAAATACTAGTTCTAATTTCAAAATACCATGGCATGCATTTCTAATTACATCCTCTGAAGCAGTGCAGTCCTTGATCAATAAGTATAGGGTTACCAACCAGAAGATTCTCACACTTATTATTTGTGTGGGTATTTTTATCCTTTCTTCTTTGTTTCTTTGCCTATAGAATGTCAGGAATGTTCTGGCAGGGCTGTGAGTATTTTGCCACTTACTAGTTGTGTAGCATTTTTAACAGAAAATACTGAAACTGGTGTCTTTAAGCACACTTCTTGATGATGTGAGGTGGTTTCACCCTTTTGGCTTGCAGACAAACCCAGTCTGTTCTCTCCCTCTTCCTCTGCCCAGGCAGTAGAGGAGAGAATTGGAAGGGAAAGGGCAAGGAGACTCATGGGTTGAGATTTAAAAAATTACTAATTAAAATAAAATTATAATGGTAATAACAGTGATAACAGAATATATGAATGAGTGATGCACAGTGCAGTTGCTCACCACCCGCCGACCAGTGCCCAGCCTGTGCCAGCCAGTGATCCCGGAGCAGGGAGTGTCCTGAAACCGGAACCCTGTAAGAGCGAGTGATCCTGAGAGAATACCCCCGTCTTCTGGTCACCCCTGGTTAATATACTGACATGGCGGGATATGATCTGGAATATCTCATTGGCATAGCCAAATGCCAATTATGGGTTTTGCTAATTACTACACTTCCCCCCACCCATTCCTGATGGATCTGTGAACCAGCCAAAAAGGTGATCTTGAGCCCCAGCAGCAACTAATAACATCAGTACTTTATCAGCGTTCTTCTCATTACAAGTCCCATACTGAAACTAAAACACAGCTATTGTAGCTACTAAGAAGAAAATCAACTCTGTCCTAGCAAAAGCAGGACATGGTGGTTTAAACGTTATAGGCCAGGATGGTGGAAACTCTGTCGTTTTGGTTATGCTTAATTAATGTATGTTTGCTTCTGTACAGCTGAGGACATTTAATCTTGGAAAAAAGTGAAACAAAGGAGTTCTGTCAGGCTGTGATATAACTATTAAAATCTCCTGTAATTGCATGTTTTGAGGAAAGTGATACTATGAAAAGTGTCTGGTTTTAATCAAGTATTGTTGCTATTATGGATCATTACTGGTGTTTCTAGATCGCTGCAACGAAATCTTAAGAAAGGAGAAAATGTCAGTATTTAACACTATCAAGTAGGAGAGGGTTGAACACATTGAAGTCTTATGCAACTGGAAAATCTATGTGCAGATTTTTCTATATTTGCCTAAATCTCTATTGGTGCATGACTAGCACTGAAAAAATTTGGAAGTTAAGACATTCTCTTTTCATAGAAGAGGGAGACCTGAAAAGATCACAGGAGTACTGTCTGTAAAGAAATTCTTAACA
Source organism: Antrostomus carolinensis (assembly GCF_000700745.2). Lineage (NCBI taxonomy): Eukaryota > Metazoa > Chordata > Aves > Caprimulgiformes > Caprimulgidae > Antrostomus > Antrostomus carolinensis. Next base: position 11,616 of record NW_010312725.1, read on the forward strand.
TCCTCATTTGGCTGCTGCAAGTAGGGGGACCTGAGTTTTATCTCTTGATGTGGCTGTGAGATGTATAGTGGAGCTTTCAAGCCTCTTTTTCAGATGGGATAAAGATTGGCATATAGAAGAAAGGGAAAGGATCAATTGATAAGATGGAGGGAGGAAGAAAAAAATCTGTCCTCAGAAGATATCCTGTCCCTTTGTGGGAAAAAAGGTGGATGCTGGAGGGGAGAAGAGACTTGAGAGAATAAAAAAGAGGGAAGTCAGAGACCGGAGACCAAAAACAATATAGAAAAAAGAAGTCCACATTTCTTAGAAAAATCTAAATAGGTGGTGTGATAAAATAAATGTTCCTCGGACTTTGCAAGCAATGAGAGTCTTTCCAGGAGGGCATCCAGCTGTACTTTTTCCTTACAAGTTAAGACACTTATGAGGTGGCTTGTTGAAGCAGTGGACAGTTGAACACCTGGGCCACCGATTCTGGCTTCCTCCTCTGTTCAGAGATATGAAAAATTTAAGTAGTTGATGGCCATTCTTTGCCATCCAGAAATACTGGTAAACGTGAGTAATTCATTGGTGGAGATCTGAAAATGAAACCACCAATGTTTTAAAATCCAGTTAGTATGGTTCTTTGTTTGATTTTTTTTCCACATAAACTAGTGAAAAAAGTTAATTGCAGCTTTTCTGTTCATTAGGCTTGAGATCTCTAAAGATGCTGCTTTGAGCATGTCTCCCCAGCCAGAACTAAAGAACGGAAGTGAGGCAACCTTAAAGTGAATGTACTCAAGTTACCATTTGAACTCTTTTTTAGATTCATTAAAAAAATTAAATTCATTAAAACAATGCTTAGGCACAGCCAAGGCGTTCTTACTGGCATCTTGTCAATGTACGTGGCAGAACGAGATTCTTCCTTGAAGTACGGAAAATTTGCTGAACCTGTGAATTCTGAGTGTTCTATGACCTTGTGGAATGTGTCCCTTACGTGTTTCTGGTCTTTGTAGGACTTCAGGTTTGCTCTTCTCAAAATATGCTCACATTTGCCTGACTTCCTTTATCACAAATTGTAGTTCTCAAAACTTACCCTTTAATCTTTTTCTTTTTAATATTCCCGTACTGGAGTTCTTACCTGCGAAATTTGCATCTGTCTCATCCAGTGGAGAATGTACCAACATGAATCCTTGTTAATCCATGTTAGAAGCTAATTGAATAGCCTGATGATGGCTTGAGTGTCCAAGTTCCATGCTTTTAGAAACACTTGATTGCTCGTGTAAAAATTATTGGTAAGTATTTGATATTTAAGCTTCATGGTTGTCCTGCTAGTGGGTTAGTATGTAGTTACTAAGTCTACCAATGAAATGACAACTTCTTCTGAGAATCTAACACCTCTGTGAAGTCTATAGGGTATCATTTAGTAATTCTTTTGAGCTGTTTACAGTTCCTGGTGCATATTTCATGTAGTTACATTTGCTACCTCATACTTAAGTCAGTAAATGCTGAGATGGGAGAAAAGGGGAAATGCAGCTGTGAATTTCCTTACCAGAGCTAGCTAGATGGGCCAGGAGAAAATATTTGTAACTTACACCTGCTTGTAACTTTCACGTGTGGCTTGAAGAGAAGGTGATCTGACACAGAGAAATTAGTTGTATTTCACCCTGAGAATGCCTTTGGAAGTTTTTGTTGACTAATTGATTGTATTTAAAGCAGTAGTGTGTGGGGTCAGCTGAGCTGCTTGTCCTTTTCAGGGCCAGGGAGTTAGTTTTCCATGACTAGTTATGAGCAGCAAGTGTTTCAAGACTTCTGTGGACATTTTCAGAAGATGGTTGACTTTGCTTCAGTCTTGTGATATTGGAGAGATCTTGGGAGATATTATGCCTTTGCCTGAGCAGATTCACACGATGGACTGTAGTTAATCCATGCCTCACAGTTTTCCAGTGCCGCTTTTATTATTATTTTTGTGCACTGAAAATTGTAGATGTGCTTGTTATTAGGTCTACCTCTGTAAATGTTCTGTAGCTGCCTGCTTGTTTCATATATTCCTTGGTACCCAGTTTTGTTTCCCTCCTTTTTTGTTCTCTCTATAGGTGATGAAGGGGAAATGGAAGTGAATTTCTTTTTAGGGAGGAATTTCCTCCAGTCATGGGATACTAGGACATGATGAGGCGAATGCCTTGCTTTGAGCAAGAGGAAATGTGATTTCTGTGGGGTGGAGAGCTTGAGTAAGGCTGGGGACTGCTGGCTTTGGAAGCCTTGTGTCCTGCAGGGCTGGTTCAGGCTGGTTGGGGGCTGCTGTGCTGCACCTTTGCACTGCAGTGGGAGAACCTAGAATTGAGGGGCATCCCTGAGGGGACTTTGTAGCCTCTCATAAAGCTATAGGCCTGTGGTTAGATTTGGGGAGATTTTTACAAAACCAAAGGAGATAAAAACAGGAGTCAGGTAAGATTTTTTCCTAAAGCATTTAGATATTTAACTTCTTTCGACTCCTGTCTATGAAACACATTTTTAAACCTCTAGTGGTTTCCTGTTGGTGATATTAAGAGATGGTGTCTTCTTTTACTTCCTGACAGATGTTTAATTAATTTTTATTTTTTTTACCCTAGAGGTGAGAATATTTCATCCTTGATCTATTATTTTCAGACAATAACTTTCCCATCAGCCCCAACAAAATTGTCCTGATCTCATTCTGATATGTTCAGTAATGCAGCTCTGCAGTGTTTGCCAGTGAATTTGTTTGGTGGCCAAGTAATACTGCTCTGGGATTTAGACACAGGAAAAAAGCTGGTTAGAGATTAATTTTGCATGTAATACTTAAGGATGGATACTAATGGTAGAGAGCAGCACATTAAATAGCAGAGGCTGCATGGTGTTTTGTATGACTTCCTTTCAACATCTGAAAACACATTAGTACTTCTTGATAGAGATTGATACTCAGCTGTGATGCAGTCTGACTTTTTGATTTGTGTTTATGTTCCATCACCTACATTCAGAAAAATATCTGGTCCCTGTTGGTCTTTGTAGCTTGTTTTCTGTTGTAGGCCACTGGAGATAATTTTGAACTCTGAGCTTTTAAAGTAGCGTGTGTGGGGCAGACGTGGGGGTAACTGGTAGCAGTGAGCCTTGCTTTGTGATGCCTGTGCTGTGAATGCACAATCCCAGTTACGCCGTGTGCTTCCTGCATGGGGTGAGAGCGCCGAGGAACAGCGCAGGGGAAATGACTTGCCTGAAGCTGATCTGCTTCATCAGCTGTAGAGTTATTCTGAAAGGAAGCTGCCCAATTTATCATGAAGCCTTGGCCAGCACTGGCATGAATACAGTGTTTTGTAGCACTGTCTGTCTTTCTTTACAGAAATCTGCTGTTCACTTCAGGATTCCTAACGGCTGGCGGTTGCTTGCCCAGGCTGCTCTTTTTTTTTTTTTTTTTTTTTTTTTAATGGATTCTTTTTTTAGGGAGGGAAATGGAAGGGTGTTTGGATTAAGAATTTTCTTGTCTGAATTTCCAGAGGATGTTATCAAGTTGTGAATGCTGTGTAGCCTGCCTAATACTGGTATTATTTGGGATCTCAGCCATGTTAGAGTGGATGAGAGTTCAAAGAAGGGCTTACCAACATTTTGCTCTTGAGATGCAGAGCTTATGAAGAGACAAATAGATCTCATCTGGCATAAGACATCAACATAACGTTGAATACTCCAGTTTCATCAGCCCAGCTGTGTGCAGAACATTTTCACAGTTATTGCACAGGAGAAGCAATGGAGTTAAATGGAAAATACAGAATCACAGAATGGCAGGGG
>NW_010312726.1:0-52192 GCF_000700745.2 Antrostomus carolinensis
TATATATATCCTCGGTGTAAAATGATGTTTCAGTACAAGGAATCCCAGGGTGACCCTGTTACATTTGTGTAGCATTTCTCTTTCCCATACCAAAATTTACTGGTACAATCTGCTGAATTGGACTTGATGCTCCCCTGGACCTTTCTGTATTAATATAGTCTAATAATCACCCCTCGTTTTTGATCATGTTCTTAGAGCATGGCTGGGCAAGACCCTGGAATCCATGTAAACCCACCAACATACAAAGGGAAGAGAAGCATCTCTGGTTATTTTTGCACTGTTAAATCAATGGCATAAAAAAACTCCCAAAAACCCCCCCAAAACCCCCCAAAAAACCCACACCACAACAAAACAGCCAAATATGCTGTATTGATCTTCTAGAGTGATCCAAGATACCTGAGGTTAAATTACACTCTTTAATTTTCACCTGAAGCACATCTCTCTGTTGGGAGGGATGGATTGCATTTGGACAGTAGAAAAGTCCAGATCTTGCTGGAATAATCATGTATTTTTCTGAAGGGGTTTGAGACTTGCCTGTGCAATGCCAAGGATGCCTTGTGCCATTCAGATGTGATGCATCAGGTCAAATCCTAACCTCAAGTCATCTCTGTGCAAACAAAACTGGCATTGCATTTAGTTCTTGGAAGGAAAAAATTGTGAAAGTTGGACTAAATAGAAAAATCTTGAACTTCCTTAGTTAACATGTGTCCAGGATCACCCTACACACTCTCCATTAGCACCTTTAATTTTGAAAAGATTTAAGATACCATATGAAGGTGTGAAGATTTAAGATTTGGACATTACCTATCAATAACTATAGAAACTGATGAAATTACATATTCTGCCCTTAGGTACAGAGACATTAATACAAATCAGATGTGTATTGTCAATGCTATGCCAGTATTTTTGTCACCTTCCTTTTCAGAATATGCAGTCCAAGGTCGCTTACATTTGGTGGAGACTGCAAATATTAGAGATGCTGACAATGAAACAGGATTTATAAAGATTGTGACAAAGCCAGATTACTGGAAAGCAAGGGGTTTGGGTGCTGGTTCCTCTGGAATTTGAACCCAAAAAACTCTGTGGTTGAAGCTCTTCACGGTTGCATTTCTCTTTATTTAAGTCCAGGAGTCACTTGCGGGCAGGATAAAATGTGAAATCTGATTTGATAACATTACTTTCACAGTTCAAATTTTGAAAAATAATGAGAAGAACCCAGATCATTGAATTCTGACCCATAATTGCATCCACATGCATGTGAAAATCCTTGAAAAACAAATGTACTAATTACTGCAAAAGTGTCCAAGTCACAGTAAATTTCATGAGGACAGCAAGGTTTCTAAGCCACTGAGATGCTTTTGAAAATATTCATGTGCAAATATGACAGATCTGTGCCCATCCCTAGGGATATCTAAGCAAAGCTGGTATTCTTCGAGCGATCTTTGAGAAAAAATGTAGCTGACAGAAATATTTAGAAATAATTTAGCCCATTCCTTTTTTTACAGATTTCCACATATTTTCTTGTGGTCTGGAGAGTACCAGGGTTTCATTATTATTTTTTTTTTTTAATTAACAATTCTGGCTCAATTCAAAATTGTCTGGACTCAAAGAAAAGATTTCTATGAAGTTTAGATTAGATGTGTTGCTGCCTAACAAAGTAACACTCCCATAAAATTTATTCCTGAAAGAGAATTGAATTATCTACTTTTATTCAGTAATGTTTTCCAATTAATTAACAAATTCAAACTATTTTTTAATGAATGATTCCTGTAATTATTATGTCTTGAGTCAACGTTTGAATGCAAAGGGTCACCCAGGATAACAATTGTATTGGGACACAGGACTATACCATCTCTGTTCAAAGAGGGGAATTGTGCCTATGCCTTAAGTCAATGCACTCAGCAAGGAGAAGCACATCATATTTATCTTGTTATTAAAACTAGTTTATTTGGGGGGAGGGACAGGAGGGTGTCTTGGGAACTGGTTGTGCAACTTAAAACAGATATTAATGAAATACATGAAGACTGTTGGGGCACCTAGAGTGATACAGACTTTTTTTTTTTACCATATTAAATATAGCAAAATACTGTGTACGTTACCTCTGGGACCACAAATGAAGTCCCATTCATAGTCCTACATTTACTGTAGAGTTTTTTTCCCCATTTCATTTAATACCGATCACAAACCTTATAGCAAACCCAATTCATAAACAAATCCCATATGAGCAGTTGTGAAGACGTGATGGAGGAAGAGTACCCTGTACAGAAAATGAGTTGCATTAACTTCCCCATCCCTGAGAGGATCAATGCTGGTGAGAAAAGCAGGGCAGGACACAGCAGGGACACTGAATCCTGATTCCCATGCTCCGCTCCCGAGAGGCCAGTGGCTCAGTCTTCATCCCCATGCACCCTCTGGCTGCTCTGCTGAGGATTTCCATCCCAACAAATTAATTTTGAGTGGCTGATCTTCTCAGCTGGGCTCTTGGATGAGGTTGTCACCTTCTTGTGTCACGAAGACCATGGAACTGCTCAAGGACATTCAGCCATTTATTTTGGTATGGATTTCATCGGGGGAGTTGTTAGGAAATGACCTCACACACCTGTGCCATCACTGCAGATACTTCTCTGAGGTGAGCAAAGGGTACCTTAATTATGTCTACGTAAAGGAATTCTAGTTGCTTCAATATATTTTACAATCATGTTTCCATCTTAAAAACCATTAAATTATATGTTGTCTTGAAAGACAAGGAATTGTTGCTAGAAAGATTGAACCCATCTAGAGACTTGTAAATCATTGGAACCCCACTTGAGTTTTAAGACATCGGTTTAGCTGATGTTGCCTGCACTTGTGTTGGCCACGTGATGAGTCCACTGCTGTTCAGTGAGTGGCAAACCAGAGCAAACAGGACTGCAGGTCTGAGATCCCAGGAGGAAAAAACAGGCATGTTGTTTAAAAAGCAGCATGTAAACACATCCAGCTATCTCACACTTCACAGTCTGTTGTTGGGCACTGCCATGGAGTGACTGACTCACCTGATGGATGAGGCAAATGGATGAGAATCCCTTTTCCTCCTGCCTTGCCCTGAAATCTCTCACAGTTGATGTACCTGTATGGGTTGGTTTTCCTTGAGTCTATTTAAATTAGAGCCTCCCTGGCTGGAATTTCATCTGTATGCTCTACCTGCCAGTGATAAAATGCCAAAAAAAGAACAGGAGTTTGTGTATTTCTTTATGAATCAGGCCTGCAGTTCAGTTCAGTTAAGCATTTGCTATTTGGGGAGATGGCATTTATCTCAAACCAGAGTTTTACCTCCCAACACTAAGGCAAAGCTGGGGTGGGTGGTGAATTTGTTTCTACTGAGCTTGATGGAAGAGATGCCAGTGACTTCATGACCTGAGCTGGGACAGGAGCTGGACGGGTGACAATTCAGGGCAGTGAGGGCAGTGGAAAGGCTGCCAGCCCTTGGGGTGGCTGCAGGACCCACCCCTGACTCTGCACTGTGTGCAGCTCTGCTGGCAGCTGCGAGCACTAAAACCCCAATGAAAAACTAATCAAGGGACTGTGATACTAATGCCGGTATAGCTTAGGCAACCATGAATACTGCAGTGAAAGATAAATGCATTTATCTGTTGTAACTCAACTTTACAGGGTTTTGGGACCTTGTTAAATTCGCTTTAAATGTGACGCTTTATTACGCAGTCAGGAGGATGATTGTCAGTGCTCACCTGTACACCAGTACCTTATCCATATGTAATGTATGACCCTGCTGCTGTCACAGGTGAGTTAGGATGTTTTTTTTTCCTAAAGCAAAAAGACTTTTCCATTAGCAAAAGCAGAGATCCTAATACTGATTATACAATGGTATCCATTCTCCAAGTTTCTTTGTGGTTTTTGTTTGGTTTTTTACACTTTTTGAAGTATCTTACCCAGTAGTCAGTGAAATGGGTAGCTTAAGAGTACAAAGAAATGTTAATGCTAAAGGAAGTCATCAAAAGGGGAAGACAGTAACTACTAAAGTATGTATAAGGCTTCTGCTAGGCATACATTTTTTTTTTAAGAACAAGCATGCATGAGAATGATTTACATTCAGTTCTGTCAGTCATGCTGTCAAACAGCTGTATTTTGAGAGGGTTTTTTTTCTCCTTTGATCAGAAATATCACATACATGCACAAACAAAAAAGTTAAGGCATAAACCTAAAAATACCATCTGCAATATTCAGTGTAGCAAAATTATGTCTAAATTAAAAAAAAAAACCAACAAAAAAACCCACAAAAAAAACATCCCTAGAAATTTCTCCAAGCTTAAAGAGAGATTCCTCTGGAACTTGTGAAGATATCAGTTTAGTTCACATCATACCTAATCCACAAATATAGATGTTTTTAAAGGAAGTTAGCTTTTGTTATCAAATATATATACATATATATATATATATGCTCACATACACTTGTTTACAACAAAAGCCAATTTTCTTTATATTTGTTGTTATGGCTTTAAGTTTCACATTGCAAAAGAGAGTGAGAGAAAGACCAAAGACTTACAGAAATTCATCCCTTCTCTGGTTGCCCTCATGCCTGAAATGCATTAACTTTTAATGGTGCTTTTTCAAACTGGGCAGGAAAAATACAGGTTTATCACCAAGCTGCATTTGAGAGAGTAAAGTGGCAGGAAAACTCTAACTTCATTAATGGGGAGAAAAGGAAATAATGGGAAAAATATTTAAATGTGTTTAGAGGGCAAGGTTACCTGAAATTTGAAATGTGAAGAAATAACTCAGAACACTAAAAGACGTCATCCTGTGCTGGAAGTATAAATAAACTGAGTAAATGCTACTGACTGTTCACTTACCTGCACTCTAGTGTTAGCAGATCAGGAACTCCAGTAGCTGCTTGATGAAGAAGAGTACCTGTGCTGTAATGATTTTGTTTTAAAAGTGCATACAGTAAAAACAAAAAAAAGTTAGAGGCTGTGCTCTTTTTCCCCCCCCTTTTTTTTTTTTTATAGCTGACATTTTAAATTTTGAAATGTCATCATCCAGAATTCACCCCAGCAAGTGCATGGCACATTCCTGCAAAGCTTTGCCAAGCAGTGGACTGGTGCTTTTTGAATGTGAAAATACCAGCTTTTTTTTATAGCCCTTGCTGTGAAGGAACGTAATCCTGGCAACGTTTCCATTTTCCCCCATTTTAATCTTTTTCCTCAGTTCTGAAATTGCTGTGGAGTATTTGAGTAGCTGGAGTCCTGCCACACACAGGGCTGGAGGTGGCCAGCAGCCCCCAACCCCCATCTTGTCACTTCTTGATCTAGCAAACCCCCAAAAACCAAAATCTGCATGGGATGAAGGTGAAATTTGGGACTTTTAGTTAAATTCTGCACTGCAATTGCAGTGTTTTCACAGCTGATATAGCTGCATTTATGGCCTTGAGTGGAGGAGGGTTAAACACTGACGAAATTATTCAAGCAAGAGTGAATTAAACAAGGCAGGCAGGAGGGAGTGGGAAGAAATGGTGAGAGACATCACCCTAATCACAGTAATGCAGCAAACTTCTCCGTCTGTTTACACTATTATACTTCAGATTAATAACATCCATTTTACTAAATATGGTGGCAATTATGCTTGATCTTTCATGGTGCACAGTGGAATTACTGTCACTGAAACCACTTATGGCTTGGGCTGTTCGGGATTGCTAGGGTGTTGTTTCCTTCCACAGTAACCACAGTGGCTTGGGGCTTGGATGGAAATTGCAGTGAATAGCTTGTATTTAGAAAGCTTTTAAGTGTGCTGTGGTTGAGAAGCCCATGGTTATGCACATACAGCCCTGAGGCTTTATCATTTCAGACTCTCTTGTCCTCCCACTTGAATGGTATTGTGCGCTTGTGAAAAGCGACACGCTTGCTTTATACAGGAAAAGCTGCAGGATTTTTATCCAAAACGAAGAAGAAAATATGATCATAGCACACCACTAAGATTTCCCACCCAAGTCACTTTAAACTAGAGGTGCGAGTCTCTTAAAAATTAATTTGCTACAAGTGTAATTCCTGTGGGAAAGTTAGCACTGGTGCCACTCCTAGGACATGCCTCACCTTAATACAGCTTGAAGCCAGGCAGTGACTGGGATTGCCACCAGTCAGTAGCAATGGGCTGCCTGCCCAGAGGAAGACAGATTTCCTTTGAGGCAACTCATCTCTGTGGATTGACTTTTCAGTTTTTAATCAGTATTAAAAATTAGAAAGGATATGTCCACTGTGAAGCGATATGTAATTGTATGTTTGTCTCACATTTAGTTGATACATTCTTTCTGCCAGCAAGAGAAAACATCAGAAGGAGAAATTTGTGTTACTTTTACATTGTGGCCTGCTACCAAATGATAAAAACATGGAACCTTAGTTAAACAGTTTTTTTTTTATCTAAGATTAAGAAGGATCCTTTGGAGCCTTTCCTCAGGTCCTGCCCAAATGGAAAGTCTCACCATTTCTAACATATTTGCCATTACAGGAACACGCCCATTGCAAAGCATAGGTCATGTACATCTTTGCATATAACAGGAGTTTTTAATGGTGTTGTAATCTTACATTTTTTTGCCCCATTCAAAAGGTTTAACCACCGATAAGAGATAAAGTGTTCCGAAGCCTGCTACTGCTAAATGTATTATCACTTTCTAAAGCAATGCAGTTTCTTTGGTCTTTTTAAAATTTCCTCATAATGGAGTCCTTGAAACATCTTGAGGCAGGCTCACGCTGGAGAGGAGAATAATAATTATTTGTGGGCGGTTCTATTTTTATTGAAGGCTGGACTGTAGATGAAAAAATGTTGCTGTTAGAGTTTCTCCCACACTTACTTAGCTGCAAACACCACCACCCCCCAACACTAGGGCTAGATTTCTCTAAGGTAGCTGCCTGTAGAACAGGGTGTTAACTCCTTTGCTAAGCCAGAGCCTGACAAATTTTGTCTTCATCTGACTCCTCCTCTGGGCTTGTGCACTTGGTATCAGTGCTATTATTGATACAGATAATGAAACACTTCAGGAGTATTAATGGTTTTACAGATGATATGTATCTGCAGCCTAAGTGGTATAAATAATGCTGGTACTTGCTGGTTGCTGCTCTAACAAGCCTTGGACCACCTCAAAGGCATCAGCAGTAACTCCAGAAGGTGCAGCTCAGCACTGCTGCTTTGTCCTGGTAATACCTGTAGAGCATCCGAAGGAATGCCATGGGGACGGTACCCCAGTATGCTGCCTTCCCTTGGGAAGTTAAGATGAACAGATCCAGGCTTTGCTCAGCAGAGTAAGAGCACATCAGAAACCTCATAAAGAGCAGATCTGAGCAGTAATATATTATGTGCATTGAAGAAGGGCTCAGTTGACAGCTTTCACACCTGCATTTCTCCCTAGATCAGAGCTTTTCCTGAGCAGCGACCCAGATCTCAGTCTGGATCTGCACTGTGCAGTAGTTTGGGAGCAGGGAAGGGATTGACCTGCTGGATCTGACTCAGATCCCTTTGGGGTTTGGTGTTTTGTTTTGGTTTTTTGCCCACCCCTTATTGGAATTAGTTTCCTTGTGCACGAATGCTAATAGAGTTGTCAATATTAACGCAACAAATGTTCCCTGTTGGCAGACCCAACAGCAACAAAACAACATTCACTGCAAGCTAAAGCAAAACCCCGTTCATCTACAGCAGTAGCATAAAAGGCATGGCCCATGTGCTATAGCAGTTTTCATCTGTGATGGTAAAATACCTTGTCTGACCTCTACTCTGATAACCACCAATGACCTTGATCGTGTAAACAGGACAAAATGAATTTAAAGTCTTATCACGGTTCTCATTAAGAAATTCAGATTTGTTTGGCTTTTTTCTTTTTAATTTATGTATGTGTGTGGTTGTGTGGGAAAATATAAAGCTTTTTTGTATCAAATAACATCAATCCTTGCACACTCTATGCAAAATTTTGTAAGCATTGCAATAATGCTATGAATTACACAAGGAACTATTTTAACTTTATTACACTTTCTGTATAAAAAAAATTTGTATTTAAATGATTTCAACTGCAATCTTGTAAAATATATTAATAAAATAATGATTGTTAAGAAGGATAGAGATGTTGAGGGTTTTTTTGTTTGTTTGTTTGAGCATGGCAAACATGAATTAGAATGCAACCTTTCATATATCTGTGCAATATGGATAGGATGTCTCTGTTGGAAATGTCTCTGTATCTGTATGTCCATAGGATATGCCAGACTGTATCACACTGGTGATCCATTTCACAGCATCAAGTTCCTGGATATATTTGTGCTGTACAGCAAAAATGCTGTAGAGGACACGTTAGAATCTTTGTGGATGGCTGATGGAAGAAAACCTGTCATCAGCAAAACAAAAAATCTTCCCTTTGGGGAAAGTTGAGTTACCGTCTGTCTTACAGCTCTATTGAACTTCTCACCCTTGTCCTAGCATTAGTGTCTTACAGATGAGAAGTGTTGCAGGCATTGAGGTCCTGCCTGAGCATCATAAACCTCTCAGAGAGGATCACTACCCCTCTAAGTAGAGGACATCTGCTGCTGCTTCTGCTCCAAACCAGAAGGAACTCAAGGTTTTCCAATGGGGACCAGAGGTGGGTGCATGTGTCCGGGAACAAGCCCCTGTCTGTGCACAGCGTGGGGAGCACAAGCTCAAGTCTGCCTGCAAAAAAATTATTATTAAAAAAAAAAAAAGCAACCAGCAGCCTGGACCAATTCACAGAAAGTCTCTTGAAAAGCTGTGGTTGCTTTAATGATCCATCAGGTTTACTTTAATTGGCTAACTAATCATGCACTCGTGGCAACTCTGCGCATGCCAGGCAATCATTTGTGAGGGCATTTTGCAGGAGCTGGGTTTTAAATATGAATTCGTTCACCCTGGATTTGGTCAGTAAATGAGAGCATTGATTGGGGCTCATTATCTGAACGAATAGCAAGAATTCAATCCAGCTGAAAAGATGTGCGTGCCTTCTGAGTGCACAGAGAGTATGAGCCCTGTCCTCGCAGCTGAGGCACTGCCAAAGCCCAGGCTGTAGGGATGCTTGTTTACCCATTTGTAGGGGCTGCTATTTCCCAGGCTTCAAATAAGTTCACTCAGTACTGTTCACTGGACATGCACAGTCTTTCTCTCACTCACTGGCTTTTGGGCTGTTTGCACTTTTAAAATAAATTAAAAAAAAAAAAAAAAGACATCTCTCAGCTGAACTTCAGCTGCAGTTCTTGGCCTGAATTTGGAATTTCTAGCAAACTGACAATGAAATAATTCATGAATTAACCCCCATTAAGAAGCATGTTGGCAGGAACTTCACAGCATGCACAGGAGATGCAGCTCTATGTGGATGCACGGGAGCAACAAGAACTGCCATGGCAGTGGCTGGATCCTTCCCCAGTCCCAGCAAATTCCTCATCATCTGCCTGTGAATGTACTGTGAATTAGCAAGTAATTATTAAATTCAGCCTTAACAGCAGCATATTTGCAGTGCCCCCATCCTAGAAATGCAAAGTGCGGTATTCAGTATATTAACAATATATTAACCATTTTTTAAAGCCTGGGAAGCTGTAGTTAAGAACAGGATTTGTCTTTCAAAATTGACTCCTGGGAAAATTATCAAAATGTAATTTCTTCCCAGGTATCTTGCCTTTCACTTTTTAAGAAATACTTCCCAATTTTTGCTTTCTTTCCTTTTTACTCCTATAAGTAATTTATTGTTTCAATTTTTTTTTCTAAATAGCAAAAACAAAAGATGAACCAAACAAAAGAAGAATTACAAAAGCATAAAAGAATCATTGAGATTAAATGAGTCCATTTCAAACTCTGTAAAATGATAACTTCTACATTTTAAAATTTTATGTGCAGACAGGGTTTTGTATTTTTCGTCTGAAGTCTAGTACAGGAAAGTTGCTGCTGCTGAAGTTCAGTTGTTAAATCGAGGTGATTATTTTTATTTTTATGAACAGTGTCCAGAAATCAGTGATGAGAAGTACCTGTTTTTAACAGTTTTTCTCCAGTGCTGTGACCTTGATTCTTCTCTTCTTAAACTGAACAGAAAAATCCTTCTGAATTTAGTGAAGAGGGTTCAGACCTAAATAGCTCAAGTGCCAAATGTATCCCAGAGGAAAATTATATGGCCTCATTTAATAGCAAAAAAGCAAGAAGTCTGGCCAGCAGCTAGAACTTGGCTCTTTTCTGCAGTCATTTCAGAATAAAAAGCGGGGTGTAGGTAGTCTTTAAATATTTGATTTACACCATCAGGCTATTGTAATATACATTGCTGATATGATCTGCACTTTTTTAAATTGAGGTTTGTGAATAGCCCTTCACATAACAGCTCTGCTTCAGGCCATCATACAGCTGAGCTTGTGTAACATCAGCTGTGGTATTTTCCCTTTCACACCTACAGGGACATTTTTTTACCCTATTTCTAGGCTTTGCTTTCAGTCTCATAAGCAGCACGGCAATGCAGGCAGAAAACAAGCCCGCTGCCTCCTTGCTGAAGAATGCATGGGACCATCTGCTTCACTCCATTCAGCGGGTGCATGTAGGGAGGGGAAAAGCACAAAACACCTTTTAAATCTCTGAAATAACCTCATTTGGCTTGGTTTTCTGTTCCCTCCACTGCAGCATGCAGCTGCAGAGGCAGAGTTGGCAGCAGCCTGGGCTCCTGCTAGGGCTGGACCCCTCCTGGAGCTCCTGGTCCCACCTCTTCTCCCTCGACAGCCCTATTCCCCTGCCACTGCCTTACTCAGACTAGGAATCAGAATTATTTTAAATGACAGCATAACCTACAAGCAGGAGACAATAAGGCCTCAGTGCTCCTTTGCAAACAAACAAATACATCCACATTACTTGGCCTAAACGCTACCTACAACTTGAGTTTAGCAGCTGAGAGCTCCAAGCCAGCTGAAGGATGCTTAACAAGACTGAGATGGGGTCTTACCAGGTGATTATGGGTCTTACATCTGCTTTGTCAGATTGGGGGAGGTCTAACAACAACAGCAACAAGAAAAAAAACCCCCAAAAAACCCAAGAAACACTACATGCACATGCCACAAAGTGCTGTTGTATCTCTGTGTGGCTGCCACTTTGAGGCCTGAGCCTCCCTCCTTCGTCCGACCAACCTGCTGCATCTCTTGCCCTGGGTGATGGGGTTTTGATGGATGCTGCTGCAGTTGGGGTTGGCTGCATGGTGCCCCAACAGCTGCTGCATCCCCAGTGTGCTCATGATTGGGGCAGGCTGATGGGGAAATGCCCTGCTCCTCTCAGCACAACAGTGCACAGCCATGCAAGCACATGGGATGCCCCACAGGGAGACATTCCCTCCCCACCATGGCAAGAAGTCTGTCAGGAGGAAGGAGATACAATTTTCACCCCAGTATGTCCCACATGACATATCTATATGTGTTTCAGTGCTTTTATAGGAATGAACTGAGGAGGCCCCAGGGCTGAAATGAGCAGTGTTAGAGCTGACGTTGGTCCCAGAGAGGGCCATCTTTATCTTAATGCCCTTGCAAACACAACCTGCCTTTGCAAACCATCTCTGAAAAGCAGCTGACTGACAAATCCAGGGTGATAAATTTCTCATTGCTTTTCAGTATCAGCCAGTTTAGGAATAACAACCAACTGAGAAGTGTTAGAGGGTGTGTGTGTGTCTGTGTAGGCACATGTGTGCATGGGGATGGAGGAAGACATATTTCTGAATAATGTGTTATTTTTGTGTCAGTTGTAACACCTCCCAGAAGCATTTGGGTGTTTCAATAAACCCCAGTCTCAAAAGAGAGTTTTTGCAATGCAATAATCTTGAATTGTAATAACCAAATTTGAAAATAACTCTCATCTGCTAGAAAGACGTTAGAACATCTACAGAGGAACCATCAGGCTGTGAATGTTATGGGGCCTCTGCACACATACACTCATATACACACACTATTAACAAAGAATAAAGAAAGGAGAAAAGCACTGTCACTTGCAAGAAAACCCACAACCCACCACCTACATGATGAACTTTTAAGCACAGAATGCAACATCCAATGAATTATTTATGAATTAATTTGCAATGAACAGTTTAGCAGTCAAAGGAAACATAAACTGGCAGCGCAGCACTGCCTGGGGTGATGACAGGGGACACAAGCGCGCTGTTCCTGTGGCAAGAAGACATTTAGCAGTCTACGTGATCAGTTACACACTAAAAAAATTTAAGACAAAAATCCAATTTCTAGCAAACACCAGTCTGACGTGCTAATATCCCAACATACCCTGTGACCCCACTTGCATGCTGCACTGGCACATGTCATCGCTCATCCAGTGCCAGGTGACAAACACAAATGTTTTTTGGTCTGCAGACATCTGCTGTGGCTGTAACCGCTCTGGCAGGAGTTGTCACCCACCACCTCGCACCTTTCCCCCATCGCTCTGTTTTTATGCTAAGCTAAAACACAAGTACAATGAGCTGCTGCTTAAAGGCTAATGATGCGAACAAAGAAATCAGGAGATATAAAGGCCACATCCTGCTTTTAAATTAATTCTTTATAGCCAGGCTATAAAAGAGGCTGTCCCGGCCCAAGACAGGAATGGGCTCTGCAGTGAGGGCTCCACACCAGCTGTGGCCTTTAGCATGACATTAAATTAATGTTTTTGTGAGTCATTTTTTTCTCCTCCTCAGCTGGGATCCCTGGTTTGACTGTGCGGCTGCAGCCGAGCCACAGTCCTGAAGCTGGCCACAGAGCTGCATGGCATGTTCTCAGGCTAACGGGCTGCTGTGCACCTCAGTTCGCTAATGCAAACAAGGGCGATGGGCATAAACAAACCTGGCTGGATTCCTGGCAGAGCTGAGACTTGTGTTCAGTAGCTCCTAGTGCAGGGGCAGGGTGATGTGGGAGCTAGCAGAAGAACATAAGTGAGTGAAGCTTGGGAGAAACCAAAAGCAGAGTGGGAGGTTGGCCTGGACTGGGCTGTTCTGGGCTTGCTGCAGCTCCAGTAGCATCACCAGGTTCAAGCCACACTGGGTCACATTTACTTGTGCAAATAGAGCAGCAGGACACTTCCCAACATAGCTCCTGGCTTCTGTAGTTTGATCCTAGCACACAGAGTGAAACTATCTTAAATGCTTTGGAATCTTTTTTTTTAAATTAATTTCTGGAGTAACACTGCTGAGTTTAGCTGCCCTCCCACGATGACTTTTATAATAATCACTTTTTTAAGATATATGCATTTTGGCTACCCTTAACCCTGGCTGTGTCCCTCTCCCCAAGCCCAGCATGGTAGTGCACAGTCCTGCCAGACACGTGAGGCACGGAGGTTTTTTTGGCAGTGCCACAGTGGAGCCCCTGTGTCCAGACAGCCAATGTTTCTCTGTCGAGAGAAGAGCAGCATTGCATCCCCTGGTAAGTCTGACTCACCTGTGTAGGCTCTGAATGATGATGAAGCCATGATATTTCCCCAAAGCAACTGAGAAACTGCCCTTTGTGTTGTCTTCCACCAGAAAGACTGAGGTAATAGCAGAAAGATGCTATGATAGTTTAAAGAAGTTGACATCATGTGACCTTAGGAACCAGCTGGAACACTTAAGACACCTTCACTGTCCAAACTCTACTCAGACTTTGGCTTTTAGGAGGACTGTCAATGTTTTCCTCCCAAACAGAGTAGACCAGGCAGAGCAGCTGAGAACAGCAGAGTAAGGAGATTATTCTCCTGGTTTTTTGCCTTTTTCTTCCTTTCTGCTTTCTCCTTTGACTTCTGGACCTGAAGCCTCTTCCACATGTGCTTGGTGGCCATCAAATCAAATACTTGGGTGGGACAAAACTGATTTTTTTTTGGCAGAGTTGCAGGACAAGGACATTGTACATGCAACTCCTATCACAAAGAGTGGCAAGAGCACGGTGAGGCAAATGGAAGATGGTGGGGCCCATGTGGCCCAGGGGTGAAAAAGGTAGGTAGACACAGCCACCAGCTCCCAGCAGTGACTGGTGGATCTTATTCGTCACCTTTTTCCCTCTCAGACATGAAAACCTTTGTAACACCTAACAAGTGTCTATCTGGGGTTTGGAGATATCATTTATTAATAACATCTAAAAAGCTGCCTCCATTAGCCATGACCTCTTCTGTGACTGCAAAATGTGTATTGGTTTTATTTTAACTTTTCATGGCATTTATTTAATGAAAAAACCCTTATCTCTTTCTGGTACCTAAGTCTTTAGGGTGATTGTAGGAAGAGGGAAAAAAAAAATCAACCCAACTTATGTCTTGTTCATTTTCTTAGTTTTCTCTTTCTGATTTGATTTTTAGATCTCGTTGGATGAACACTGCTAGGAAGCCCAGTAGAGACAGGACACCCTAACCCTCTACCCACTGCCATTTTAAGACATACCCACTGCTTTCTCTTTCTTCAAGAAGATGATGGGAGATAGCAAAAATGGCAGCAGAAATACTGAAAGCTCTGCAACCCTAGATCAGGTTGAAGCAGTTCTCACTGAAATCAATAGGCATTCTGTCTTCGCATAGAGTGTCACTCCCATTTTTAAGAGCTAGAAGAGCACTTAAAATGAAAGGGACAAAATTTGGCATGATGTGAATGACAGAGTTTGGATCAAAATTCATCCAAACCTTATGCTGCTTTAGCTCAGGAGAGTTGACGTGAGCTACTCACTTCCTGAGAAATACAGAACTAAAGCAGTCATTGGGGTCAAAAGAGGAAGGCTAAAAATAAATAAATAATTTATTTAAAAAAAAAAAAGAATCTGAGGGAAGTATTTTCATCCCTGTTTTGCATGAGAACTGCAAGAAGGACTTTAAGATAAGCCTTGGAAAGTGCAGGAATGGAGATGACAGGCATTTCAGGGCAAACATTTCATTCAATAAATTACAGTGAATTATTTGCAATTAAAAAACATTTATAAGCTGCTAAATTCCATTAACATTGCATGGCTCTATAAAGTGACCCGAATTGCATATTAAAGAAGGACCTGTCTTTTTATGTTTTCATCTCACCACATAAAAAATAATTAGGTGAGGAGCACATTGCCCAAACCAGCCCATCATGCAGCAGGCAGTAGTCTGAAAGCTGTGATGCACATATTATAGCACTTTGGGCTGCAGAAGAAATCTGGATGCAAGAGGAATAAATGCAGCATGTTTGGGACCACTGAGGAACTGGGTTCCTCCGTCAGATGCGGAGCTGATCTAATGCTGTAATGGTGTCATGGGCCCAGGAGTCACTGCCAGGTGGTTGTAAAGTTACATGGACTCCAGAAAATAACTGCATCTGACCTGACCACAATTACTCTCTTAATTTATGAGAGCAGTTAGGACTTGGGGATATTGTTATTTTACTGTTGACAGAATGGAAAGAACAAGCTCCACTGCACATTCCTGACTCTTGCCTTAGAAGGACCTGAAGAGAATCCAGAAATGTTAAATTCACCTCCTACCATCCCAAACAAATGGAGAATTACCAGTCACTGAGTCTGCATCACCCAAACACCCATCAGCCAGCTACCAGCCAGCTCCTGCCTTGCGCAGGAGCCCAAGGTACGGGGGCAGCTGCACTTGAACAAAATACTTATATAATGACAATACCATAATGACAATACTTGGGCTGCAAATCCAGAAACACTCTGGAAAATAAAGAAGCAATTTCTCTGGTCAAATCTAGAAAAGAATACACTCTCCAGAGGATAGTACAATGGAGTGACACTGCAACTGTCCCAGCTCATTTGGGTTTGCTCTATGCTGAGATTAAGTCATATGTAATGTTCTTGTAAAATACTCAGTTAATTGAAGTTGGGTAAATGGCCAATTCTAAATGATCCTTGCTGAACTACAAAATCAATTAGGCAGTGATTTCCCACCTTGGGTTTTTTTATGTGCCTCAAGATTTCTTCCTGTTGGAATTTGTCATACCCACAAGAAATTAAACATGGTGTGTTGCTCTAATGGTATTTTCTTTGGCTTCCCTCAGTCCCAGAAGCCAAGCAGAGTCTCCTGACATAGTTTTCTTGCAGTGGAAAGGACTTAAAAGCTGGCAGTTTTCACTGAAAAAAACAAACAAACAACAAAAAAACCCCAAACTACTTTGGATGAAGTTAAACACAAGATTCAGAGTCTCATGTTTACTCTAAACACAGAGAAACCTGGAAACAAGGCACAGGAAAGACGGTCATCCTCCACCAAAGCAGCAACAGACAAACTTCTTGCTCAGCACAAACCAGGCTCTGATGTTGGGTGGGTACATCCCCCAGCACCAGGCAGCAGCACCGGCTCTCAACATCTCTGCTGCTCTGTACCACGCAGACATCCCGGCCCTGCACTGCTCCTCACTGTGATTAATGAGAACTCGGAGCCAGAGTGGGGAACTACAAGTCTTTACTATAACAACAGGTCAACTAACAGGTATTAGAAGCCTTTGGGGACAAGAAAAGGGCCTGTCTGCATTAAATTGATAACAACTAGCTTTAACCCGCATTTTCCAGGGAATGTTGTTTCATTTCAAGCTTTTTAGGAAACTGTTGACCTTAGCAAAAATCTCTTCAAACAGGAAGGTGCAAGTGAAAAGATAGCTGAAAGAATTAGTGATGTAATAATATTTTCTGTTCCAAAAGTGCCAAGGCTAGGTCTGATTTCAGTGGGAACATTCACTCACCTAGAGAGAGGCATATGCTTCTGAAGCAGACACTGGCAGGCTGCAAAGTAGCTCCCTCTTGGGGGTGGACACAGCCGTGCCAGCGTGAACGGGATGAATTTTCTGTTCATCAGCGGGAGGCAGATTTGGAGGGAGATATTTTTACATGCTGCATGAAGAAGAATTTGCAGAGGAATTAAAGTTTTTCCTCTTCTGGCTCTGGAGCTGATGTTCAGGACTTCATCCAGCATTCAGATAGGAGATTGTTCTGCCTGGAGTGAGAGTTTAAAAGCTTCAGAAGAAAAAGAAGGGCTGTTCAGCCATGTCAGTTATTTAAAAGCCCAGAGACAAGGTGTGCTGAAGAAGTAGAGGGAGCATATGAAGGTCATAGGTGAGACTGGAAAAGCCCTTTCTTCCACTTAGCTTCAAGACCACACTAAAGCGCTTCAGTTACTGGTGGGGGAAAGGCTGCACAAATCATAGAGGAGGTGCTGGCACTTCCCTCCTTGGAGCACAAGCTCTGCCAATGGCATCATTTGGATGTTTAAAGCCCTTGGCTCTAATTGTAGCATGGCCATGCTTGAATAAACAGTGCAAGGATTACAGTCACTGTGGAAAATAGGATGGATTATGTCCCAGTCTGCCTGAGAGGAGAAGCTAGTGCTGGCTCGACTGGGCGGAGGAGCTGGCACAGAAAGCCTCTGACATTCTGACACCTCTCCGCATTGATTTCCCTCAAGATGAGGGCTGATTAGGTGCAAAAAGAGAGGCTAAAGTAGACTGAAACACCCCTTATGCAAATATTCTGTTTAAAGACAACTGCATGCAGCCTAATCTGGTGAGCTCGCAGCCACTTCAGCAGTGAGTTCTGCAGAGAGTGGGAAGTCAGAGGTGTCTTCTGTCCCCCCAGAAGGAAGCAAGACTCCTGCGGACCAGGAATAGTTCCCACTTGTGCAAAGAAATCAAATAGTAAGCTGGGAGTCTGGCTAGAGCAGGACTCTGCTGCCAAGACACTCAACTCTCACACAACTTGCCTCTCACCTTGTGGTGTTCATTATCTTAAATAATGAGTTTAGTTAACCCCAGGTAGATGCCTGAATATATGACCTCCATCCTATAATAGGAAAAGCCACAAGCAGTGCTGGGATGCCCAGCCTTCCAGGTCTTTATCTTTGTAGATAAGTAAGTTTTGAGTCTTTGGAAGAAATGCTCTGACTACTGTTAATTATCAGTCACTGAAACCAAGCTTCTATGCCCTGGACATCTGCTGCTGCATGGCAGATGCAAAGACAGTGTCAAAATGGGACAAATAGGACCAGAAGACAAACAAATTTCACCACTGTAATGAAAGCTGGTATTTTGGATGGCTAGTCCATCTTCTTTCATGCACAGAAAGATAAATTGTATGGACTGGCACCCTGTAGAGACAGTTCCATCGCTTTCTTATTAATACTGAGAGTCAAATATTAAACATAGCAGATAAAACACATACAGAATTAATGCAATGTTGAAGCAACATCAAACCAAAAGGGCCTCCATCTCTATCTCTCATTCCTCTTCCCTTTCTGGCCAGGGAGAGCATTCCCTGTGCCCACGTGCTGGGGAGAAGTGAGGAAGCAAGGAGCCTTCAACAACGGTACTATCCCAGAAACAGCAATTACTTCTCAAGAAACAGGAGAGTTGGAGGCCTCCAGCATTCAGGCTTGGCTCATTCCAAAGAAAGGAAAATAACAGCACAACTGAGCAGTAGTGGGAAAAGCCAGGAATTTTTAGTATGGTTCATGGGGGGAACTGAACACAAGTTTGAGTTTAGCTCCTGTCTCCTAGAAACTTGGGACTTGCCACAAAATAAAGATTATCTGGGGATATGAGTCCAAAATTATGGGTGCAGACAATGCTCCATCCAAGAGCGCTTTTTTCTGCCTTTGTTTTTGAAATGCTACTGTACTACCTCTGGTTTCTCCCTGGTGAACCTCCTAAGGTGGGCCTCTCAGCCTGACGATGAGCAACAAACGCAGTTGTGAATTGTACACTGGGTAATGAGATGCCAGGCACATGGAAAGCCTGACAGGCAATGTTGTCAGTTTCTCTGTTAATTACCAATGTTTGCTTAGCAAATAGCTGTTAAAATGCCTCAGTGCATCAACTTTTCTGGAACCACTTTGTATTTCCCAGATGTTCAGCTAGCAAAGGACTGAGAGATGCCTTCCTCTGATTATTTTCCCTCTAACTGGCAGAAGTTTGGAAATGTTGATTTGACACTCCCTACAGTAGATTCTGTAGACATCAGGTCAGACACCTCTGAGATGCAAAAAGTTGCTTTCCAAAATGATAAAGGCAAGAAAGTAACGTGAATTTAATGTGGAAACAGAATTCTTCCACCCCCTGGCTAGACATGAAACCAATGTAAAGAGCAGCATAGAAAGATAATGTCTGGTTGTAGAGATGCTAAGCCTGAGGCTCATCTGAGTGAGTTCACGTGGCTCTAGCCCAAGAATTGAGAGAGATAGGAGTTACCTCCAAGGCAGAATTAACATTTGACATATAGTTAGGTAGGACAAAAGAGCTGAACCGTTCCATTCAGGGCCCTGAAAATTCTTGTCTATGCCAATACCTTGCACTCTGCCTATGGGAGTAGTCAGTAGCTGGTACAGACTTGGAAGAGCTTCCTTGTAGGAGGAAACATTAATATTCAGCAAACAGCTATTACTTCTGGCTTCTTAGCTGCAAAATGGAACCGGGCCAAATTTGTGAATTTGCAGTCCTACAATAAAATTAGGCAGAGCAAAATATTTTAGGAAGATTGACTCTGAGGCTAATGCATGAGGCTAGGGTCCAGGAATTCTTGTGCTTAGAACAATTCCATATAAGCTATTTAGTCCCTCTGTCTGCAGCTCTATTCTGGGACTAATACATTTCTTAGGAGATTCGTCTCTAACACATAGTGAAATAATTAGCACAAAGAAGCTTCAGATAACCTGAACACAGAACCCTTTCCTAGTTCTAGTCCAGTATCTATTGTATTAGGAGAAATACACACTTACAGCCATCTGGCAGGGGTTAGCACAGAACCCTTCTGTTTGCAACATACCTGAGCATTACATAATGCAGAAGCTGTTTGCCTAATAGGCTTAGACAAAAGCTGTAAAAAGCAGAAGTTGAGGAGGAGAAGAAATGAAACAGAGCCTACATGGCATCACTAGAAGATACCCGTAGCAATTATCTTTTGTTGAAGTCTTGCTTTGAATGAGCTCTGAGACACCTTTGAAGAGACAATCTGCTTCCCACCATGTCTGATCTATACAGGCTTTTATATTGGAGTCTGTCTGAAACTTATAAAAGAAACCCATATTTACCCAGAACAATTATAAAAGGAATGATTCCTGATACCATGGAAGTTGACCTTCTACTTTAACCAAGAAGGCTGTCAGACCATATAATTTTCATTGTCAGCTACAACCCATCAAGCACTGACTTGAATTTCCACATGCTACTAAAAAGAAAAGGATAATGCCTCTTACAAAACTGAACTTTGATTTCTAAAAATTCATGCATGTTGCTTTTATGTACAGGTTAATGCTTCAGTTTTCTGGATGAACATCAGTACTTCTGCACTGAATGAAGCTTTGATATACTATTCAGCCATATGAAACCAAAGCATTTCATTATTTCCTCTGGAGCTTCCTAAACAAAGTCTTGAAGATAATTACAATTCAACACACTTGTATTTCAGTGCAAGTGGTATCTTAATGGCTGAACAGCTCAATTAGCACTTACCAGCAATTGTAAGCAAATTCTCTCACAAGAATCAGTTTTGTAGGCTCTACTCTATAAAGTAACCTGTTAGTGAAAGATGCAAAACTTTGTCAGCCAGCATACATCTTGCTGAGTAAATGCTAGATGGAAAATACCAGTTCTGAGAGTAGGAAGGAGGGGAGGAGGTGGAGAAGCAAACCCCCCCCCCCCCCTTTAAACTGCCTAGAGAGATTCCTACAGACTGTTTAGAAATACTATCTAAGTCCCACTCTGAGTAGATTATCTATCTAGATTTTGGTAGGCGTACATTGACTGCCTTGAAACCAGTTTGATTTCTTCTCTGGGCATGTCAGCCCAGTTCTCTCCCATACACAGTAACTTACCTGAGATAGAGTTCAGAGAATAAAGTTTATATCAAATTTGGCCTGTCATTGAATTATCACAAGTTTAATCATTTAAACTCCCTAATAGCTGGTTCCAGATATTTTGAAAAAAAAGAAAAGTAAAGAAAAATCATAGTCAAGAACAGTTTTGTTAATCTTCTTTGAGTGTTAGCTGGGTAAAATATAAAAGGGAATTTTAAAAATCAATTTCTGTCCTCTGTAGTTAGTGCCTGGGGAACTTCAGCAAATATTCATAGCGATGAAACATTTATAGACATGCTGCTTAGGTTTACCTACAGATTTTCTAGCCATGTTTCAGAACTAGCATCCAGGTGTCATTAGCCTACTTTGAAAACTTATGACCTGCACATCTATAAAAAATATCACATAGAAAATTCTTTCTAATCATATAGCAGATGCGGTAGAAATGTATGTTGCCTGTATTTCCAGTAATAAATAAGATTGCATAACCAAGATCACAATTTATAACTGCAAAATTTCTGTTAACTTCAAAGAAAACAGAATTTGGATCTCTGAAGTGTTAGTACAGCAAATGTAAAACTCCTGCAAATGAACTCCTCTCTAGGAAGACTTCTAAAGCTACCTGGTTTAGTGTTTGGTTCAAAAGAAAGCCCCAGGTGAAAATGTTTCTGACTTGTAAAATACATGTAACTGAACCAATCTGTCATCTGTGCATCCTGCTTCATCTAACCAGTCTCTCTACTAGTACTCATCACCGTGGTATCTGAACTTCTTCTGCTAGAGTTGTTATTCCATTTACTTTAGTGTAGTTGCTGACATGTAACTGAGAGCAAAATGTGAGCTTCTGTTAGGAAAATAATGCTCCAATTAGTTGCTCCCTCTTTGTCTAACCACGCAGAAGGTCACACTGTGAAGGATTGTTTCCAGAGCTTGCTCTCTGGTAACCTCTCCTCTTTTCTTTTTTATTGTTGCCACTACAATGTTGACACAGAAGTTGGGCAGGCTCCGATCTGAATCACATATTGGAGCTTAAGCTACTTATGGTAGCCAATACAAACCAAATAACTCCTACATACATTAGCCACTGCTCAGCTGACTTTCCCTGATTCTCCTGTGCTGACCCAAATCTATGTAAGAGAGAGAAATCATTTTTCTTCTACATCCTCACTCATAATTGAAATATGAAAACTCCTGAGGAGGAGAGCTGTAAATATAGAGCAAGTCTGAAGAAACTGCTGTTTTGTGATCATGCACAAACTGGTTTTTCCTCAGCAGTTCTCTGGGATTCAGAATAGATTTCTTGACTGACAAAATATTTCACCTAGTCATAGCGTAAGAAAGAATTATAAACAACTTCGAAGACTGTTCCCAAGCTAAATCTTGGTACATTGACTTTCTAGCTTAAAAATCAGACATCTTGCTTAAGGGTGGGATAATCAGCACTTCAAGCTTTTCACTGTGGACCTTCCTATCCCACCAGCAGTTGCAGTTATTTGTCAAGCTTCAAATTAGAAGCTAGAAACCACCTCGTTTCCACTTCAGTTCTTGCCTTCCAGAAATGAAACAACAAGCAGGTAAGAGGACTCAAGAGCAATGCCTCATCCAGTTACAACCAGAATTTCTCCTTGACTTACAACCCATCTGCTGGTGGACACATGCTGCTGTCTTCCCCTTGCTCAAACAGCACCCAAATGCTTCATGTGAGGAGTGGATCTCATCTGCGAAATGCAATTTAAGGCATCTTAAAAGAACCTGACTATGAAGACAAGACTTAAAGGTGCTAAAGCTCTGTGTCAAGCAACCACCACCGCTTACCAATCTTGGCTATACAAAATAAATAAATAAATAAATAAGGTTGTAAAATTACTTGAAGGAACGCAATACAGCAGAGCTCCTTAAACCATAGACTTCAACCCCAGTTCAGCCCACAGAACACCTTGCCTGGATATTGCTGAGGTGGGACACATGATTCCTGTAGGAGATCCAGTGTTTCTCACCTTTTTTTTTTTCCTTAGGAGGCTCCCAGTTGCAAGGCCAAGGAGTGGGGAAGTGTACCACGTTTGTCAGACCTGGGAGCAGTGCCCTTTTGCTTGCTAAATGAGTTCTCATAAGCTTCTCCAGCAGACATTAGTTCATTTTTTATGGGGTCCTACCGTGAAATTATCTCTTCTCTAAAAATGAATGCTCCTTCTGTGAGTTGGTGGGGGCGAGATGGTGTTGGGGTTTTGGGTTGTACATTGTACTCTCAGCAGAACAGCAAATAAAATCTGTCTGCGCACAGGAGGCAGGGCTCAGCCTGGTGACTGTGAGTTGTCTGGACAGTATCAGGGAAGAGGAAAATCACTCATCCTGCTGTGACAGAGTTAACTTGCAATCCATTTCTGACCACCTCACATCCAGGTTCCCAGTGCACCCTTTGGGGCAGCACCTATCAGTAGTCCCACATCCTCATATAACATAGAAGATAATAAAGAGGCTCTTAGGAAAAGAAGAGTTAATTCTGCTAACAGCATGAGCTATGCTTGCAAAGCCTTGAGCCTTAACCACAATCACGGCCATGGGTACGCCTACTCTGAGACCATCACTCAGGAGGGGAGACAGCAAACACCACTGATGTTCCATGGCTGTGACAGTTACATCCCACTTCCTGCAGTTTCTCACTTAAACATGATTGCTTCTGTAGTAAAGTATCTCCAGCAAAACCAATTCTGTTTATTGTACTATCTGAAAAATAGACTGTTTTGAAGCTTTGTACATCATCACAACCAGTAGAAAGAACTAGCTGATGATTTTTGTGAATGAGATGGATTAGGAGATGTGCTGGAATACAGCTTTACTGGCTTACAACAGGCTGGTGCTTCAGAATCACCAGTTTTTGCTTTTTTTTCTAAAAAAAAAAAAAAAAAAAAAAAAAAAAGGCCCAAACCAACACAGAACACATAAGGGCTGAATCCTAATTCTGTCACCTTAACTTCATCCTGGTACAGCAGAACATGGCCTGACAAGCACAACATTGAGTTGATACTTTGCAGATGATAACAGTATTAGTCATTAATACTCACTGTGTGTTACAAGAAATAGCAACTCCCTTTCTACAGTGAAATACAGCCCAGAACCTCACAGCATACAAAGCTCTTGAAATATTTTGAGGTTAACTGAGACATTTTGGTTCACAAATAACACCTCTCTCCCATCGCTGTCAGAAAAATAGAAAGATTAATAAACTGTCAAGGTTTTTATACCACTTACCTCATGGAGGAATTTAATCTCTATATACTCCTGTCTCAAACCACCTCCTTGAGTATAAACAGAGGTATTGGGTATTGATTTCCAGAACCATGTTCATATTGATAAAAAGTTGTTTACTTCTGAAGCCTGATTAATAAATAACATCTCTCCCAGGACCATGGGGTTTGCTGTCCAGACTGTGATGGTTTTATACATATGTCAGTCAAAGTTCAGCTTACTGAAGGAAGGTGCTTGTTCTATTAAAAGAGTTACTACCTGAACAACTTTTAATATACAAAGGTCAAATATCTCTCGTAGCATAGGCCTGAAGTTTCTTAGATAAATAATGAGCAGGGAAAAGCAACAAAGTCTTCCAAGAAGAATCTATGAAAACAAAGTGAAGAATATTTTTCAAGAGCCTTCTTTTTGTTTAAAAATAGGTGTGACTGACCTTGAAACCCTTCTTAAGTCTCTCCTTTGAGAAGTCACTTTCAAACTGTCAAGTGCTGAAGCTTCATTGTTCTGTAGTAACACTCCCACCACCTCCTCCACTCCCCAAATGTAGTTAAATTCAGATTAAAACTTTAAACAGCTGAAAGTAAAATAAGATATTTTGGGTTATTTCTACAATTCTGTTGGCAGCTCTGAACATGTGGGATGATTTAGTGTTTAAACTATTAAGATTTAATTTTTTCCTCAAATAAGGGGAAGTATAAATCCAATGGCAAAGATTTCAGTGTCACCACAGATGTGTGACTACAAGTGGAACAGGTACACTATCACTTCTAAACATGCTTATCGTTTCAATTAGTTCAGCCTGAGAGAGTCTGTCAGGGTGAAACATGCTGGTGTCTCTCTCCTCAGACTGTTACCTGCCTTGTCCTGTGTCAGGTCCTACCATTGAGACAACTTTGAGCTGACAAGTGAAAAAGGTTAATCAATGGTCATCATAATGTAATATGTTCCTTACCTTACTCTGAGGTCTTGAGAGCAAGTTCAGACAGGTGAGGTGTCCTCTGGCACTGCAGGAAAGGTTAACTACCTGTAAAAGGCTAAAAAAAACCCAAACCCGAAAATTCCTCTTTAGCAAGAGGTGTGAAGAAAGGGACTATTAGCTGTGCCTGACTTCTTATATCATTTATTTGGGTTATACTTTGTTTTTCTGTTTCCTTGTGCAGACTTTGTGGTTGTTTTCATGTCTTATTTCACAGGGAGAAACGTTGAGCTCCTGTTTTCCCTGGGTTGCATAGTTCACACTGCAACCAAAGCAGCAGTGCTCCCAGCACAACAGCTCTTCCCATTAATAAGCAGGAGCCCCCAGAGCCCAAATTCTGCTTTATTTTCTGTCTAATGACACACTACAGAAAGCAGAAAGCAGACTTAGATAGAACCTGTCATTACAACTTTTTTCTTTTTTTTTTTTTTTCCCTGTGGGAACCAAGGATATGAGATAAGAAACTTTTCTTTTGGATAAGTTTGGGTGTTTTTCCTACAGCCTTTGTGTCTTGTACACTTGTACCATACCTAATGTAGATAAAAGTACAAATATTTTGCATAATTCATTTGTTAACATTCATAGTGCCTGTGGCATCAGTTCTAATTTAGTAAAGTGAATCAGCTCCTTTTCCTAACAATTCATCAGTGCTGTGCCAAAGAGAAAGGCTGCATCGTGCTTGGCTGTTACCACACTTGAACATTAGCAATTCTAATTGCAAAACTCCTTTAAGAGTTATGCTACTGGAAAAAAAAAAAAATTAACTTTGTAAAATTATAGAAGTTTCTCCTCAAATCTCAGTTTTGACATAATACAGGCAGAAATTGCAACAGCAGAAACAAGTTATAATCATGGGTGAAGGTGTAAGAGTTGCCATATTTTTCTCTCCACACCATCACCCTGTCTCATTGTTCTCTTTTACTTGGTCATGGATGGTACATGCTGTTAATCTGTGTACCATTAGCAGAGCAGAAAGTGGCTTAGAGAGTTTTCACCTCAAAAAATGAATTGAGGCAGCAGAGCAAATTCCTGGAAAGTAGTGGGAAAATGCCTAGAAAACAGTGGATGAAATTCTTGAAACTAGTAGGGTAATACCTAGGAAGAAGCAGGAAAATTCCTAGAAAGCGCAGAGCAATTCCCCCAAAGCTCAACCCCAATTTCTAGAGAACAACTGATTAAGTCCTTTAACACAGCAGAGAATTCCTAGAAAGCAGTGGGGAAATTCTTAAGAGGGCTTGGCATGAATTCCTAGAAATCTAAGGGTAAATGCCTGGAAAGTACCATGTAAATTCTTAGAAAGTGTTGGGAAAGTTTCAAGAAGGCACTAGTAAAATTCCTAGACAACAACAGATTAATTTTTTGTTAAATTAATTAGCTATTTTAATTTTCTAGAAGACAACCAAGTTGAAAAGCACCAACTGAATGTCTAAAAAGTAGTACAAAAAATCTTAAAAAGCAATAGGAAAATCCCTATAAAAGAGCAGGAAAATTCCCAGAAAACATGAGGAGAAATCACAAAAAGCAAAGGCAATTTTCTTATAAAACACATGCTAAAAGGCTGTGAGAAAGTTGCCTATATAGTCACCAAAAAAATTCTGAAAATAAGCTGGAAAAAGTCATTAAAAGTAGCAGGAAAGTGTCTAGAAAGCAGCAGGAAACTTCCCAGAGAGATTCTAGCCCAAGGATTAGCTGAAAAGCACTATGTGAATTCATATGAGGACTCTAGATTGAGGAATTCCTGGAAAACCAGGGAAATTACCCCAAACTTTCTAACACAAGGATTCCTGGAAAGCAGCTGTTATATTCTTAGAAAGCCATAGGAATTTCTTAGAAAGGTTTTGTGTTCCTGGAAAATTGTGGGAAATTCCTAGAAAAGACCTAGGTTAAGGTATTGCTGGAAAACCATGAGAGGGTCTAGAGAGAGGGTCTAGATTGGGATGTCCCTCAAAAGCCATGGAAAATCCCTAGTCCATATTCCTTGGCGATGTTTTTCTTTAGACACAACACAACCTTATTCTCCCAGGATGTTACAGCCACCCAACCACTCTAGCAGGGAAGCAGCCATAGCAGAGTGTGTGGTTCCCATGGCACAACAACAACTCTTTGCTACATAAGGACAGTCATCCTGGAGGAGTGAAGAGCAGCTGCAGCAGGCCCTGGTGGTGTTTGCTAAATATTTGTAAATTTTCTGCTGAAAAACATAGAGTAGGACTGTGGAATCCTTAAAAACAGCCACTGGGGGAAGGAGGGTGCAAAGCTGTCTGAGAGGCTTTTGTTACTGCTTATATTAAATTAATTCAAGAAGCCCTTACAGTAGCTCAAGTAGAAGAGAAAAGACCCACTCATCAGAACTTATCCTTTATGGAGAACCAGTCTTATTCCTAATGAGTTTCACTGTGTCGTGCAGCTAAACAAATTCCAAAAAAGCCTTGGCAGAGGAGAGGCTCAGTGTGAGCATGAGCTCCCACACCAGGGTGCTGATTAGCCGCATGACCTGATTATGTCAATAATTAAAAAGGCAGTATTGGGCACAGACGGGTATCCTGGGAGTCAGACAGGTTACTGCTGTGGGTGCAGAAAATTTTGATCTCTTCCCTCTCTTATTCTGTTCCTCTGTGTTTGTGTCTCTATTATTTTGTTTTTCTTTTTTTTTTTGTTCTCCTTTCTTTTTTCTTTTTTTTTTTTTTCTTTTTTCTTTTTTCTTTTTTCTTTTTTCTTTTTTTTTTTTTTTTTTTTTTCCCAAGCAAGCCAAAAACTTTGGGTGAAGTACAGACATCACAGGCTGGTAAGGTGGTAAGGGTGGCTTTATGGCACCAGTGTAACTGAAATTACACAAGATCTAACTTGAGCCTGGTGCAATTTAGAACAATCTTGAAGTAGCCTCGATGGGTCATCTGGGAGCTGTTAGGAAACAGCTCCAGTCTGGTCACACCAGCTTTGCCTTCGAATTGCCTTCTGTCGCATCTGGCCATTACAATCAACTCCTTAACCTTGATGATCCCTCTGATTCTAGCAGAACATCCAAGTTGCTGATGATGAAAGTGTTAGAAACTGCACAAAAAGACCAAAAATTTGTGCCTGTCAGATCCTGAGCAAGTCTGATGCCTGCTACAGACACAGGCATGAAAGGCGGGAGGGGGTGATCCCATCAAGCCAAGAAGCAGTACCTGCCTTCTGCTATCACTCTACCACCCTTTCTCTAGCTAAAGTGCTGCACATTGCTTCGATTTTATGCTTCCCATGTTATATGCTGTGGCAAGGTGTTTGCTTTATGCAGGGGGGAATTGTGTCTATATTCACATATAAATTGAAAACGTATTAAAGCTGTCAGTTATCCTGTTTTATGTACATATTTTATTTCTGCTTCATATTCAGCTCTTTCACAGCCACAACATTTTGTGTTCTTTATATGAAAATTAATAAAAAAATTGGATCATCATGAAAGATTTCATTTCCTTAAGCTAGCAGTGGCGAGAAAAAATTCCATCTGCTTTATGTCACCTCAGTTTCAATCAGTTGAAAGTAAATTTCCATCAACTCAATCCATATACTTTTCCTCTCTGTTTACTCTTCCTGTGCTGTATGGAATCAAGCTAAACTGCAGGAAGATTTTTATGGGCTTTTTAGATTAGTGCACATGGTGTTGCACACAGGCAAGAAAAACATGTCGCTTGTACCCTCCTGTTACCTGCCCAGGGTGGCCACTGAATGGCATTTCACATGCCATATTTCCAATTTGCATTTATATAGCTTCTATTTACAACCTTTGAAATTTACTTATATTCTTTCTCTTTGATTAAAAAACTATTCTGCCCATTGTTGTTACTTATAGGTTGTGACTGGGTCACTTCCTAACCTGCCCTTAGATAAAACTCTTAAGCATCTTAGCTTCTTCAGCCCCACACATTTATGTCTTCAAGTTTTGTTCTTTTGTGAACCTGCTATGATTTGATGGATGGTTTTGGGTAGGTGGAATCAGCCCAAACACTGTGTTCTCTTGCTGACTTATTTGGGATGGTGAAAAGGAGTCCCACCACCTCCCTCCTCCTACCTGAGCATTACCTGACAACTGCATTTGCTCCACTAACTGCTACTGGTTTCCTGCCTTCTGCTACCCCAACACAGTTCACAAGGGGAAACAAAGTTTCATTTAGATTTTAAGAAACGAGAGAAAACTCTCTGCCCATATTCTGCCAGGGAAACCTGACCTTGACCACCCTATAGACATCATCCACGTGATGAGTCCCAGAGATTTTCTGCACCACATCCCCAGCATATCAGGCTGGAGGAAAGGAAGCATCGCCATGGTGCTAAAAGGGCTAATTCTCATTATGTCCTTAGGGAAGTTAGGACAAACCTGCTGGCACATATTCTGGGGCAGTCGTGCTGTGGAGAGCTGCTCCTTCAAGCCAGGGTGCAAAGGATGAACATTAAATCTAAAAAGGTCCTGAGTGCCAGTCTGCTGCTGCTCGGTGTCAGCTGCAAGGCCAGTTGCGAAGCCCAAAGCCAGCCGAGCACACATTGTCTTTTTGCAAACACTGTGGAATTCATCTGCTTTTTCTGCCCGAAGCTCTCTGTTTTTGCCAAAAAACTTTTCTGATTTCTCTCCATGCCTCTCCCCCCATAGCCATTACACACAAGTTATTTGCTCTCAGTAATTGAGAAAGGATGGGCAGGGCAAGCATGTCACACACATTTTGTTCAAAATCCTTTTTGTGCCCTTCTGGTTTAGTTAAATTTGGTCAGGCTTTTCTGCTGCCCTTTGGACCATAGCAAATAACTCATCACTTCAGATTTGGGACAGTTAAAAGAAAAGGAACAGTAGTGCCACCTGCAGCAGAAAAATTAAACTGTAGGTCTCCTCCAGCCTCACAGGTCTGGGTCTGCAGGTTGAGTATCAAGCAGGACTTTTCATTTGGTCCATATATAGATCTGACTTTCAGGGAAACCATCCTATGCAAAGATAGCAAGCTCAGTGCTTATTAAACGTGGGAATCTCCACATTGCTGTTGTCCTAAAACACTGTCTGAATGAAGGCAGACTATGATGCTTGCAGCAAATTCAAAGGGCTCCAATCCCTGCAGCTGGATCATCCTTTCTTCCAGCAGCTGTGGGGAAATGGTGGCCTTTCAGTCATACTCTGAAGACCATCACTTCTGAATAATTTCACAGGGGAGTGAAAATGAGTGTGACAATGAGCAAAGCTTCCCACAGTAATTTCCACTGCCAGCCCCCTGCTCACTGGGGATCTCCTCTGATCACACCTGTTTTTCACATGTTCTCCTTAGCTCTCAGGTGGCTCTTTTTCATCAAGCCCTTCTCCTCTTCTTTCCACCAAATGGAGAAGGGTTAAGACGAAGACCCAACACTGCTCCTCCCATACTGGCCTGTAGAACTGTAACTTCTGCCCAGGGCTTTCAGAAGAATAAGCAGTGATTGCATTTGGAGCTGCTACTGCCTTCAATCTCTGTTTAATATCAATTTGCTAATGCTAATCTTTCTAATCTAGTGAAAACAGATTTACACAGTAACACCTTAGTTATGTTTTCAGTCAATCAGCAGGCAATTAATGGACAATCACCATTATACTCTGCAGTTACAGGGAGCACAGAAGAACAAGCTCAACACAGCCACAGGGAGAAAAGACACCAGCCTGACCAGATTTTGCATACATAAAAATATAGCCTTTTTTTTCCCTTTTTTCTCAGGTATAACAGTGCAGAGCACTTCTAAGTTGCCCACCATGTCCCAGCCAGCCCATCTCCAGCCCCAGACTTTGCAAAAAGGCATGGTCACAGAGAGAATCCACATGTGCTAATACACAAGATTTCCACAAGCAGCCACTATGAAATAGTCCATGGGGTTCACCCCAGCTCCAGCACCTGATCACAAACCTCCTGCACTGATCCCCAGGGCAGGGATAGCTTTCCACTAGCACTGAGGCTACAGCCAGCTGATCTCTAAAGACACAACTCACTGTTATTTACAGGCCAGCACAAATCCCATTGCATCATTTGGGAATAATTGGGCAGCTCTCATAGAGCATCTCCATAGAGCAAAAAGCCCTGGGGATGCAGTGTAGAGCAGTATGCAGAGTAATGTCTTCGGGGAGGAAGATGCTCTGATCAAATCACACAGGCAGGATTGAGGGCATATGCACAGAAAGGGTATGCCAATTAACCGCCAAAAAAAGCAACAGTAAGTTTCTGTAAAACATCTTCTATCAGAAAAATTGCATTTCATTAAAGTTCAGACCTTCTGTGGACATTTGTTCACTAATGATTTTTCATTAAAGAAAAACACAGGCCATCCCATAAACATCTTGGTAACATCTGTCTTCCGTTCTGAAAATGTCAAGATGGAGCACTTCAACCGCTTCAGCAGCAGTGTGGTATGACTTTTCATTCCAGTATTTATTTTGCATCATGGAAAAGATCAAATGTTTCAATTGACCAGCAAAAAACCATAAAACAAAAATATGGCTTTGTGAGACATGAACCTTGCTCTTTAAAGTTCATTTTGCAACAGGAATAAGTATTCTAAAACCATATAATTTCCCAGGTTTGACAATTCCACCTTAGCCCATATTACTGACAAGAGGAGCAAAACCATCTTACTGAAAGACAGGCCAACTACACCAGGGAGGACACAATCTTGCCTAACCACCAGTCTAGTTCAGGTTCACAGAAGAGCTAACCAGACATAAGTCTTTACAAACTCACTGAGGTCAATAATGCAAAGCTTGCTTACCCTTATCTGGGAGATCAGGTCAGAAACAAGGAATCCAAGAGGAAATCAAGTCCAGTTTTCCTTTTACTGCAGGATCTAATATACCTTTTGACAGGTGATGGCACAACCTGCGGTCAAAAGCCTCCTTCAGTTTGTTTTAACAAACTTGTAGTTAGAAAGCTTTCCATAATAGCCAACCAAAAAACTACTGCAAATTAAGCTAATTTTGTCCTTTCTTTTCTGAAAGGATCAGAAGAACCCATCCAGATTTTGGCCCTTTTTTACATACTGGACAACTCAAGGTATACAACTGGGTCCCTAAAATGACCCTTTAAGTCTTTAACATGCCTTTCAAGCATATGTATGGCTTTAAATGTGCCTTCCCCAGAAGCAATTCAAACAGAAAATTGCCTTGCTTACTTCACACAGATGCAGAAAGGAAGACAGCAAAAAAATACCTAAAATGTTGCAAAAAAGTAAATACGAGTATGCCAATGGAATGAAAACCCAACAGCAAAGTCATTGCAGATTAGTGGAGCATATCTGCAAAGCTGATTTTTCTCTGAAAACTTGTAAACAAGCTTATGAATACCAGATAGGCTGGAGTAGATGTGTGAATCCTGTTTCATACTGGCTCCTCCCAGATAGGAGGGGCTCAGCCGGAAGAAGATGAAGGCAGGTGGCTACTGCAGTGGGTGCATTCACAAGTCTTTTCATATTTCTTGTTCTGGAGTCATAGCATGCAGATACTGCCATGGGAGCCTGTGAAAGACTCAAATCCCCCTGCTATGCCACCAGAAATCTGGCATAAAAGAAAGCACAAGACTGGCATGCTCTTTTGTTTATGAACAGCATCATGAGTGGGAAGCTCTTCGCAGATAAGCAAGTAGACATATTCCCAATCTTGTAAAGACAGAATATAAGCATCTGCACTGGCTCCTCCAAGTGCACTTTGATCACCATGATTTCCCATTGAGCAGTGCTTTACTCCAGCATTAATTACTCAGTTAAACCTGCAAAACAGGCAGGATCAGGCCCTAGATAGGGAAAACAAGCCAAAAAGAAACAGAAGCATCGGATTGCCCTCTCAGCAGAAATTAAATCTCTGTCCCTCACCTCTTATCAAGTTTAATTGTCTTGAAGGGATGAAGAGGAAGAAACACTGGGATGGGTCTGGCAGCCTCTTCTTGGGGCCTATTGCCTCTCCTGACCTCAATGAGAGTAAATTGCTGGAAGATCAATATTGTTTAGGTACACACTGGAGCCCTGGGTTGGCATACGGTGCCCTGTGCTTTGCACTTCAGCAGTCTGAAGCTGATTGCAGCACTGAGCCCTGGCTGCTTCCTGAACTCATTAAAGAGGGTTCCTGGGCCCAAGCGTGCTCGTGAATTATTCAAGAATATAGGTGGGCTCCAGAGCAAACAAATAGAGGCATAAATAAGTGACCTTGAGCAGAGGCACTCCATCACCTGGGGAGAGGTCACTGCAGGCTCTGTGTCCCTTATACACTGATATTAAAAAGATTAAAAAGGAATATAGAGTGCCTTCCCCACCAGTCTCCTTCACTTCCTATGTTGATGATTTTCCTCCCAGCAAGGTACACTGCAGAAAACAGGAGTTTTCCATTTGCTGACTGCAGTAATAACAAACAAAACCTTAGTCAGGAGCAAAAAAGAGGGAGCTTTATATTTGCAATCCATAAGTGACCAGTTTTTTAAATCTAAAATGTAGTCTTTAGTTAGTACTAATCTAGTTACTTCCCTAGAACTAAAATGTCAGTTTGCTACAAATCTTTCAAATGTTCCTGAAAAAAATTAATGCTACTGCTTTTTCCATGTAAGCCATCATTCTCAACTGAATCATTATGATGTGGATGTAATCTGAGCAGTCAGCGCTGCTCCTTTGAGGGATGGCCAAGCGTGCATTTATCTTTTGTTATAGTAGGAGAAGACAGTGGAAAAGTAGGTGGAAAAGATGCACTTATACAGACTTTGCTGCCAGAAAAATGGTAAACTCATCTCTCTGACTTTGGGGAGATTCTGTGCTACTTTCAGAGTCTTTGTTTTGACCAAAGATTCTGAACGCAGCAAAGGCTTTGACAGATCAGTGCTACAGCCAGAAATATCAGCAAAATAACTCCCTGACTGTACCTCTCTTTCTTCTTATTATTCACATATTTTTCTTGGACACCTTTACCTTCTGCAGTGCTGAAATGCTACTCTCTGCACAAATTAAATAGTTACACCCTAGAGCTGGTGATTGAATTATCTCACAATACCTACCTAAAAAGATTTAAACCAAGCAAAATATATTGGTGGTTATTATTCTGAACACAAGGGAGATGGTTCCTGAATTTTCAATCACTTTAAATTGAAGAATCAAATTAATCAGGAATTGGATGAAGTGGAAGGTTCTTGATCAGAAAATTTATTGTAAAGTTCCCTCATGAATTAAACCTGAAAACTAAAGAAACAGTTACACTTGGCTTACCCAAAATAAGAGTCTGTGTCTGCCTAGCACTGTCCACCTGCATCGTTGGCTGTTGGAAATGTAGCAGAAGAGTGTCACCTAATGGCCAAACGTTTTCAAGGAGCTGCTCTGTCTCTTTCTCTCCCTTGTCATCGTTCCGAGCTTTCTCGTGTTACCCTCTATCCTGTTCTGCACGATACAAACCAGAAGACACTGCCTTTC
Source organism: Antrostomus carolinensis (assembly GCF_000700745.2). Lineage (NCBI taxonomy): Eukaryota > Metazoa > Chordata > Aves > Caprimulgiformes > Caprimulgidae > Antrostomus > Antrostomus carolinensis. The sequence goes on from NW_010312726.1 coordinate 34,391, forward strand.
CTTTCACCGATCCCTTCTTCTTCCCTGGCAGAGACAGCATCAATACCTCTGAAATGAAAACAACCATTATCTTATTTTCTCCTCTGCCCTGCACGTGACATAGTCTAAGTGTGTGCATAACAGACAGCTCAACGTTCTTCTGACCCAATCTGCATGGCATTGCTAGTGTGTGCTGGTACATGGCACCTCTGGGAGATCTGAGACAAAGACTAAATCCTCCAAGGAGGAGGGTCTCCAGCCCATTTTTGTCTGTTATGATTTAGGGCTTATGGCACGAGCAAGACACTCCTGTGATCACTCAGTGGATTTTTCTCTCCTCCTCTTAAGCACTCTCCTCCAATGTAGTAGTAGCTGTTGTTGCATTAAAGTCTTCTGAACTTTATGAGCCAACACAGCCTTCTTGTCCTCACAAATGTCAAGCAAGGGTGCAACAACAGCCAGATACTTCAAAGAAAGGCACAAAATCTCTTTAGTAGTCACTCACTAGATAACCTGCTTCCAGGGAGGTTTCCTCCTAACCTCCCATAACTGGAAGTGATTTATACCCAGAAAGGCAAGAGGTCATTCCTTCAGCACAGAAGAAAAGGAATGGCAGAGCCAAACTTACCTTCACTACCCCAGAAATGTGCACTCAGAATTGCTAGCTCTGCAATTGCAAAGCAAGATCTGAGGGGCTTTTGTCGCCTAACATTCCTCAGCCTGAACTGAAAGGGCACGGAAGGTATGCTGCAACAAAATCCTAATAACCTATTCCCATTTTCTTGGTGCAGTATTTGCTGCAGGTATTTTTCACAGTAATCTAAATATTAAATGCTTCAGCAGCCCATTCCCAGGAGAAGGTCAGTTCCAGAGGGGAATGGAGACACTGAATTCATCCTATCAATGTTATATAACAAATGAAAAATTTACAGACACAAGTTCCATACATAGCTTCTGAAACTATGATGCCTTCATTCTTTTGTGTCCAGGAACTATATCATATTTTTGCAGAAAGTGGCTTTAGACAGAAATTAGTATTTTTTGTCCTTGTTTGGAGGTCACCAAAACCATGAAATTCACCCAGCTATACTAGCGTAATTCAATAATCTCCCACATCTCCTATGATTTAAGGGCTAAATTATCCTATCTTTATTCAACAGGACTCTGCTCCCATGACAAACTTCTTATTAACCTCATCTCCAGTACCATTGTTTTGGACAAGCAAACACACGTAGGTTGGAAAAATCACTGGTCTTTTGATTTATATTCATTTGCAGACCTACAGAGCAACAGCATGATCAGGGCTCGTTAGCAACATCAGGAAGAGCAGGAAGAAAGAGAAAAGGTCAGGAAGCTAAAGACACCAAGAAAGAGAATACAAGACACATCTTTGGGTGCCTACCTTCCCATCTGCTGGGTCCCAGCACATCCCTTCCTATCAGATGCTCGCAGTAACCCACTTCCTTCCCATTTCCACCCTTGCCAAGTTCTACACCTCAAGAACTTCCTATTGGAATTACTTAGTCCTGTTTTCCAGTACATTTTTCATCTCATTAACAGTAAATGTTTTTATTAAGTTAAATAAGAAATGCAGTACTAAGCTCTTCAAATGGGATTTTAAGGGCATAGGCAGGTTTCTTCCTTCCCTCCTCCAATCTTGTAGCATCCATATTCAAATCATTCTTGTATATATTCACATAATTGGCTGCTCTCAATCTTTAATTAAGTGTATTTGTATGGAATCTCAATTTGTGCATAAGAAAGTAATATTTAATGTAGTTTAACGTTCACCTGCCTTTTCATGAAGGAGATGGATGAAATAGGGCTTGATTAATTTTATCCATTAGTTCTCTGTTAATTTGAATCATGAAGAGGGAAGAGAGGAAATGTATTTAAGTGCCCAATCCCTTCTCACTGTTCATCTATTTTGGGTTTCCAGAAAGTGGGCCAAGAACATAAATATTTTATTTTTTGTGATCTCTGACCTGGACCCTGCTGGCCTGTCCTGACCCTTGTCAGGAAAGCTTGGCTTGCAGGAAGAGAGCAAAGAGCTTCCGTTTATTTGATTTCACCAAGAGAAGGTTAAGAGGTCACTAAAGTATCCACATGATTTTCTATTAAGAAAGAGCACTTTAATCTAGCAGACAGGGGCAGGATAAGACCCAATGGCTGGAAGCTGAAACTGGATCAATCCAAGCTAAGTATGGGGAGTCATTTTCCAATTTTTTTTGTAAACCAAAGAGAGTAATTAACCATAGGAACATCTTCCATTAGCGCCTGATAGATTTTCTATCACAGGAAGTATTTGAATTAAAGACTGGGGATGTATCCAGCTCAACCACACAGGAGCAAGCAGAAGGAAGAAGGTGAGGTTTACTCCTGACTGTGCCACTGGCGAGACAAACCCAGGATGTTGGTTTAACTCTGGTGCCGATGGCTTTTTTAAAAGCATGTTAAAAAATTGAACTGACTGAAAAAGAGAAGCACAAAACAATTTAAGGTTTAGAAAAGTAAGAGGCTGTGGGACATTTTAAAGGTCAACTTTGTTTATAAAAAACATCAAAGACAGTATTGGAAATTAATGTTTTCATAGGGAAGAAAGATTGGTGCTGGGTGGAGAAAGGCATGGTAAGAAACTATGGCTGTGATTTGGAGGCAATGAAAACAGAAATTATACAAGAAGAGGTCTCAGATTAATCCTGGTGGAGTTCACATGCCCCTGATCAGTATCTCTAAGGCACAGTTGACTGCGCTGCTGGAAGACAGTTGACAAGATCCCACCCTTCTCACAGGTGAACTGAGTCAAATCTCATCTCATCGCAGCAGGGACAGACATAGACCAGATGCCACCCACAACCTGGGAAGTAAGAACAACTTTTGCTGGGAGGTCAGCCCTGGTGCACCAACACCTGCATGGCCCTCCTGGGGTGCAGCCCTTCTTGGATGAATGGGAGCCAAAGTCCAAACAAGGCTGGTAGAAATTGTCACTCTAGACAACAGGACCTCATTTCCTTTCTGGTTAGTGATATCACACAGCTGAGGCCCGTGTGCTTGATAAGATGGACAACATAGAAGGAATCAAAAATTTGAGGGATTTTAGTCCTACTAAAAAGACTTGAGTGGATTATCTGCAAAACCTCTGTATTCACACTATCAGTCATAGAGGTGTTTCTGAGCAATGCACATTTCCCACAGCCCAGCCTCTCCTAAACCCTGCTATGATGTCTCTCCAACAACTGACTCTTTTCTATCCAGCTGTGGGATGGGGCAGTTGTTGGCATAGTCAGGTTACAGAAGTCCTAGAGATAAGGTATTGCCATGTCCTCAAAAACTTGTGAAACAGGGTGTGCAGGCCTGGAAGGAGTTACACAGCCGACTCCATCTTTCTTTTATTATTAATATTGTGAATCCTGAGGAAGGGAGAGGAATAGCTGCCATTTAAAGAACTCAAAGGATTTTCTAATTGATGGAGAGGGATGCTACAGGTATTACCATTGATGCTCAGGCAGTCCTGCAAAGGAAAATTAGGAAACATCCCAAGAGGAGACTGTTACTCTGGATCTGCTATGGATTTCAGAAAGGGACAGTTGGATGAGAGACACTCTGAAGGGATGCCACTGAGACAGGTCCCTGTGCTGTGCTGCTCTGAGCACGGGAGGTGATACAGCCCAGCTCTTACAAGTAGATTTGAAACTAAACAGAAGTGCTGTGCAGTCCCTTGCAACACCAATTTTACAGGCCTGGGAACACTGAAGAAAGGTTTCATCACTGCTGGGGCTGATACACATTCTCTGACATTTTAAAATATTGAAAGCCCATCACAACCAATGAGAGGCAGCAAGTGGGTCATGTCCAGAGAGACACGGAGCAGTTCCTCTTCAGAGTGACTGGTTGTTGAGAAAGACAAAGGCTGTGCAAACAGGCAGATGGAGAACATGTCACTCATCTGCAACCATGTCTGTGCCAGCAATGCCAGCCCACCTCTACACTCAGCCCAAGGAGGAGCACAGCACTCTGCTTGCTGCTTGCTGCAGCAATTTGCTCGTCAGTAGAAAGCAAGAACCACTTGCTGGTTTCCTCCCATAATCTTAGCGACAAGTATCTGGGATTTGGTGGGCTTTGGGAAGAGAAATTTATTTCTATTTGTGTTAAAATAATGCCTAGGAACCCCAACCAGGAAATCAGGTCCCACCCTCCCTTCCTTAGAGGGAGGGGAATCCCTGACTTGAAATGTTTAGTCAAAAAATGTATAGATGAAGAGAGAAAATAGGCAGAAGTTTGTGGCCCTATTACATTGGGTTTGCATGGCACTCAGTCTGGGTAGATATTCTCTCGCAAAGTTCTTTAAATATCCCGAATACTTCACTCCAGTGGTTGAATGGCAGCCCAGAGGTGTGTGATAGCAGAGGACATCTTTCTGCTCTCTGTTTTCCTATGTGAATTTCTATGGGATGACACCATAAGTGGGGGTTTGTATCACTTGGAAAGTCAGAGGAGACAAAAACAATTCCTGATAACATTTTGCAGGCAGTAAAATGGAAAGAAAAGAGAAGGCACAAAAGAGTTAAGTTCAGATTCAGGCAGAATATGATCAACTAAGAGACCAGTCGGATGTTGATATTATTAAGAAAAAAAAAAATAAAGTATCATTACTAAATAAATAGATAGAGTCAACCATGCAAACAGATGCCACCAGATGCCAAAGAGAGTCAGGAGACAGCTAAATAATATATTGCAATATCAGACACACACTGGTGACCCAATGCTGCAACAAGAAATGGAAATGAATCAATACAAAGTAATGAGAGAATAATACGTGGATTAGTGAGGATGGAGATGGATTTCTGATCCAGGATTTTCCCCAAAAGACAGCTATGTGCTCTAAGAACTATAAATCTTTAATCAGTTCAACAAGTAGCTCACTTATTCCTGTGTACATACACTTGGGACTGGATGAAAATACCTTCTGCATCTGAAATTTAGGCATGGCAGTTTCTGGGGTTGAGTAAAGGTGCTTGGCTACTGGAATGGATCCAGATCCTGGAGTGAAGGGCCTGGAAGAGGGGCATTGCACAGGGATTAGTAGCTGTCTTGGAAATGACCCAGCCAAATTTGAATCATCCAGAGGGGTGATCCACCTGCAATCTTCTTAATAGGCAAAAGGGGCACAGGATCTATGTGGGTATAAGCTGCTTGCTAAGACATTCACAGAGAGGGAAAAGGACTTTGTTCCTGGTCCAAAAGCTTATATACTTGGTTGAATGGCTGTTGAATAGAAAATGCAAAGCAATGGTGTGGTAGGGTCCAGAGCCCAGGTTTCCCTTTCACTGGATCCTGCTCCTTTCTGGCAGTACTTTCTCTCTCTCTGCCTGGGACCCAAATTTTTTTCCCCCCTCCCTCTCTCCAATAGCATAGCTCCAGAGGATGGAGGAAAATGTCCCTACTCCAGAGCAGCCACTGGCTTAGCCACTGGCTTGGGAGAAGTGGGTTTAGACACCCCCAGGAGAATGGTGTGCATTCTGATGGAGCTGGCATTCCAGATTTCCAGTGCATGAGCCACTCTGTAACTCACAGATTACTTTATAAAGAAAATGTTTTGTCCTCAGTACATCTCCTCACTCTGATTATGTCTTAGAAGAAAGCAGCAGCAATTACATTTTACAAGAAACTTTGTACTGAGGCATAGTATCACCCTAGGAGTAAGTCACAGGCAGACCCCTCCTTGGAGGTGAGGGCCAGCTGTGTGCCTAATTTCTGGATCTCAGAGGGGTTCAAAGATGGTGCAGCAGAAGGAAAGCACCTGAATCTGTTAAAACTCTGGGGTTTACTAATCCAAGAGTAGAAGTGCTGAGAAGTAAAACTTTCTGATGGTTGGGAAGATTTAAAGTGGCAAAACACTGGTAGTTTGGTGTCAGGTGGCAGCTTTGGTGAGGAGGAAGCATAGAAAACTTTGGATCTTAGTTTCCACCTTACTTTGACCTCATGCATGTATCAAATGAGGGTCTTTTAGAAAAGCTTTCTGAAGTCAGGAGATTTATATCTTATTTCTAAATGGAACAGACTTTGCTGAAAATGGCATGGATTTTTACCAGGTCAATACAATTTATGAGTAAATAGGATATGTTTAAATCTCGTTCTACATAAATAGCCCCAGTAGAAAAGTAGTGGAGACTGCTAAAAAAAAAAAAAAAAAAAAAAAGTAATCAATTTTTAATACAGCTCCATCAGAAAATGTAACATCAGCCGAGGAGATCTCAAATGCTTCCTGCAGAGGTTAGAAAAGGGAACCCACTGCACACACCAGCATCCATATGTGCAGACTCACTGGCTGTACTCCTTCTAAAAGGACTCACACCAGCCTTTCCAAAAGTGAGGTTGACATTCAGTGCCAGTATTGTATGTGGTTAAGAGATCACAGTTCAGAAAGTGATCTTCCAGATTATGAAGCAGCTGGGCAAATCTGACAAGTGTAAACGCAGCAACTCCTGCCTGTGAGGCAGCAGAAGGCACAGGGTCAGGGCACCAACCTGCTGTGCTCTGACCATGTCACAGCAAAATCCCCACTGCTAGAAGAGAGACCAGATGCAATAGCAATTTGGGAAGTTTACTACACACACATTTATAGGTCGAGAGGAAATCAGTTACTCTAATAAGCATTCAGTCAAAGCCCCACTGGGTTTTCACAGCGAGCGCCTTACACTTGCTCTGCTCTGCAGCAGTTTTGCAACCATCCAAAAACCTTCAGATGTCTATCCCTTGAACTTGCACCTTTTTCAACAAAAAAACCCAGGGAATAAACTAACTTGAAAGCTGGGGTTTACTACTTTGAGCCAAGATTCACATGGTGCTCACTTTTTAACAGCCTTTCCTTACCTGGTTTTCAATTAACTGCTCTACACTGAAGATTACAGTCTGTCAACTAATGCAAAGAGTAAATCCTTTCCTAGACCTTTTAAAACCATTCTCTCAGGCTCCTTGCCTGCAGAGGGCTTTGAACAAACTGTTTCCAGAGAGGAAACGGAAAATCAAGTGAATTGGTTGTTGCAGTCAGCACTATTTCTCCCAGGCTACCAGTGCTGCTGCTCTGTTTCAGGGAGGACGAGTTGTCACATTACAGTGGGCTACTTCCAGACAGAGTCATCAGTTTTGACTTGATATTTCTTCCTGGGTAGACAGAAATTTCTTGAGACTAAAAGTAGGAGGTAGGTAGGTGCCTTTCTATTATAAGGAGTCTTTACAAGAAAATACTACAGATTTTTTCCGATTTGTTTCATGGCAAAAAGGTTCTGCAAGAGCAACAGGGAACCGAAATGCTTTTGTAAAATCTATGTTCCTCGTTTTTGAAGTGATGATCAAATGGAGGTGAGATTTGAAAAGGATGCCTGCTTTTCCAGGAAACGTTTTAAAAACTAGATGTTGCTGTACTCCAGTAACTGAGACTTCCAAACAGTTGCTGAGAAATACAGGGTTTAAAGAGAATCCACAACTCCGGGGGCATGAAATGAGCTAGAGCAAGTTAGAATCATTATAAAAAATGTAAAATTGGAGAAATTTAAAAGTGCACTCAGGTTGACTGAATTATGTTAGCAGTTTGCAAGAGGGACCTGAAAGATAATAGGTGGATATTGGGGAAAAAAAAAAAAAAATTGTTTGGGGTTTTTTTGTTGTTGTTTTGGGGTTTTTTTTGTTTTGTTAACTTTAAAAACTATATAGGTTTTATATACACACACACACACACATCTATATATACATTATATATAGTAATGTGACATTACAGATTAATTTTTAAATCTCTCAGAAACGGACAGATAAGAGTAGATAAATAATGGCTGAGGAAGCAAAATAAAACACACCCAGAATCACTGTTGCCTCTGCAAAAAAAAAAAAAATCCTGTATAGAATCAACTTCCAATCCCAAACCAAAGACCTAGGTTCACCGTGGATCATAAGGCTTTGTGTCCTACACTCGTTTTCCATGCTGAATATCCCCTTAAGAACTCAAACTAATAGCACTCTCCTCTTGAATTTTACAGTAGCATCAGAGCTCCAGAGCTTAGAAATACTGTCTCGGGGGCAAAATGCCATGAAACAAGATCACACTGACAGACATGGCTTATAAACGAGAAAATCTGAATTCACAACAAAGCCTGGAATTTTTCAAAGCACCCATGGACACACAGGAAAGCCTACACACATTTGATGTTCTGCTCCCAGAAACTCTTTTGCCAGAAAATAAAATGTTGCAGCCATAGCACTATACCCTGAATCCTTGCAATGACACAACTCTGAAGACTGCTCAGAAGAAAATTGTAATGTTAAAATCAGGGTTTTTTTCCCATTCTACTATTGTTTGTGTGATAGTTTCACTGGGCTAGTCCTTGGCTAGCAGCCAACACAGCCATTCACCCACATTCCCCCCACCCCCAGGGGATAGGGGAGAGGATTGAGGGGACAAGGATAAGGAGGCTTGTAAGTTGAGATAAGAACAGTTTAATAAGAGAAATAAAAGAAAACTTAAATAAAATACTAATATTGAAGTAGTAGTGATAATGATAATAGTAACAAAATACACAAATGAGTAATACCCAATGTTATAGCTCACCCCCCTCCTGATGGAGCGTGGCCTGTTCCCAGATAACGATCCCAGAGGAGCGACAATCCCAAACCGAAACCACAATCCCGAAGAACAAGAGCCCGAGCGAAAAGCCAGAGAGAACTGAAAGAGGAAGAGACCCTCACTAATGTACTGGACATGACATGATATGATATGGAATACCCCACTGGCATATCTAACTGTCAAGATATGTGGACTAACAGAACACAAAGTCTTTCGCTTCCAGAGACAAAAATGTAAATATTGGTATGTTATCAGTGTCTCTCTCATAGCGAGTCCCAGGCTGAAAGCAAAATACAGCACAATTCTAGCTACTGAAAAAGAAACCCAGCTTTATTTCAGCTAAAAACCAGGACACTCTCTCATAACAAGTCCCAGGCTGAAAAGCAAAACACAGCATTATTCCAGCTACTGAAAAAGAAACCCAGCTCTGTTTCAGCTAAAACACAGGACAATTTGCTTCCAGGTAAGGAAAGGAACCACAAAGTCATTTTGGAATGTACCTCAGAGACTTCTTGGAGTTTAACTGGTCAATTCCTCATTAAGAGATGCTGCTCACAGCACTAAATTGTGGCAAGGCAGTCTGAACAACCCTCCCATTGCAAATCAGCATTTGTTATTAATTTCCCCACTAAAGGAGAATTTAGAAATTTCCCTGAAAAAGGGAATAGAATAAGCAAGAGGAATTCATTGTCCCATCAACACCAGCAGATGGCAAGGAGCCAGGACAGATAGAGGTATGTGTATATACACATTTATATACTTACATATATGTATATACGTCCCCTCCTGAGGTGGGGACATTGCAGTAGTACAGTGATATCTATATGTGGTTTACTGCAATTTGTCCCCTCCTTGGGATGTTTCCCCTTGAGGGGCAGGAGCCCTCCCATCTCCCTCACTCCTCCAGCACCATGGCTCTAATCTGCCAAAAAACCGTTCAGTGCATTTGACATAATTTCATTGGTCTCACTTTCCAACTGGTTAACAGCCCTTATCAGCAAATAAAAGCCTCCAGCAGCAGATGAGCATAGTGATTGAGAAAGCCATAAAAACTGAAAGGAGAAAGCTGTCTGTAGTTAAAACAAGTCCCAGTTCCTGCTCCCCAGCAAACTCCCCCAGTAAATATAGAGAACTAGCAGGTTTATTACCCTCCCTTTGATTGTATGTCATTATTACAGCATTGTTTTCTCACATACCAATTCCTTCTTAGCTCCCACTTGCAATAAAAAACAGAGATTTGGGTTCTTTTTAAAGATTAATAGACACAGCTGCCCTTACATTCTAAACTTGTGAAGTGGCTGAGTATCACCCTTGAAATTCCAAATTCAAGGCCCTGACAGTTATCTGCTGGGGCTGAAGTCAACTAAGTGATGGATTACATGGATTTCATGGAGGGAAAGGGTTGGCAGTGGACTTGTAACACTGTGGAGAAACGTGACCTGTTGAAGGACAATTCTTCACAAAGAAACTCCAAAACTAGCAACCATTTTTATTAAAACAAACAAAAATAAAAGCTGTTTCCTTAGAAGCTTTTGAAAGGAAAAATGAAATTTGGCAGAGAATGCTTTGAGGCATATATTTGTCTGTGCTCTCTTTGGAAGACAAGTAGGAATCTCCACCAAAACCAAAGCACAAAATCGTTGCTCAAACACAAGTTAATTCACATGAGAGCAAACCTTCCCTTGGGGTTTGGTTTGGAGGTACACAAGCTGCAGTGCTGGGACCTGCAGGATGAGGGTGGGAAGCCACGTGCCCAGTACTGTGCACAGGTTGCATGGATCAGCACAGGAAGTGCAGGGGTGGACCAGTTCCCAGCTAGAGGAGCCAAGGAGGGGGAAAAAAAAAGGCCTTTTGGCTGGGAAAAACAGAAACTTGTTTACTTTCTTTTGCTGGTGGGAGACAGTTTCAAAACAAACCCTTGTAAGCAAGGGTTGACTTGTTTGGTTCTCCCAACCCCAGCAGAATTGGTGATTGTCTTTGGCCCCCAATGAACCCAACATCCCTGCACAACATCCACGCAGAGGCTTGCTGTGGAGCTGCAAGGTCCACAGAGCCATCCCACAGCACTTCCTTGGCTATCAGGCCACACACAGGCTGACAATTTATAAAGAAAAATGACTTGCTATAGCAAGCCATGCTGTTCACAAGGTTTAAGAGGGTCAAGGGGGTAACTCTTTCAGCACAAGGGTAGGAAGGTCTGCCAGGGCAACCTTCTGTCCCCCAGAGCTGGTGTCCAGTTTCAATGCTGGCTACATGCCTGGACAATGTCCAGGAGAAGGCAAGCTGGGACTCCTTGCTGGCACCATTTCGGAGGGAGGAACAAGTGAAAGCAAGTCTAATATGACCTTCACTGCAAACCAGTGCCAGCTTTCAGAACACAAAAGAAGAAACACACACCCATGGAGCAGCAGCAAGTCCACAGGCTCTAGAAGCACTCGTGCCAACATAGAAATGCTTTGTTTTAGCTCTAGTTATGATGTCTGCATTTAGTATTCATTGCCGTGTCACTGATCCTCCCATATGTGTGTGCCTCTCATCCATTTCTATCAGCTTCCCACTGTAATTTATTATTAGTTAAGAATTAATAGACACTTGGAAGTATAATGTTACATTTTTCTCTTATCTTCTGCTACTCAGAAGCATTTCATGCAGCAGATCAAGCATTAAATCTGTCATGTAAACACATTATTTTGTCATGTAATGCATTATGATCGCACACTACCAGGAAAATGAAAAGCACTTAATGGTTTGTGTTTGATGTGTACTGTCAACAAAACTCAAGAAGAATTTATAAGGTGGTGTAGTTTAATGAGTACCTGTTTAATAGGGTTTGCCATATCATTCAAAAATGTGGCTCTACAGGAGACGAGTGATACAATGAATTTCGATGTGAATTATAAAGCCCAATCTAGATCTCCAGACTTCTACAGAGCAAAGATAATAAGATCCAGGGAGCTGTTTATAAGCAATAAATCATGACCTTTTCTCGTTTTCTCTTAGAATATTCCTCTCTCCTTCATCAGGTTTTATGAAGCTGCAGGCATCATGTCTGAAAGTGCCATCCAGTATCTTTATATTATAAAATTAATTTATTGTGTAGAATAACTCAGCTAGAGACAGGAAATGAATGAACTAAAGAGGGAAGAACAAGCTGATAAATATGAACCCTACAAAACACCCAGACACTGACAAGCCTGGCAAAGTTTAAAGGAAAAGAAACACACAAAGAGTTTGATAATGGCTTGAGGAAAACTTCAATGAGTGGATATCTAGGGGGAATCTCAACCCAGCAGACTCCTAACAAAAGCCTCCCACACCTGGCTAGAGATATCACTACAACAACAGCACAAAAAGGGCAAAAAACTGAACACAGCTGGAATTTCTTCTCCTTTTCCTCCCCAGGATGCTGGTGGGAGCACCTCCCACAAACCCAACCAAGATGTGATGTGATATAACAAACCCCAGAGAGAAACCTGAAGACAAATCCCAGCCCTGCCATTAGCCCACAGAAGAGCCAGCCAAGCAGCATTTATGCTGCAGAAAGGGAGCTCTTATAGCTTCCCAGCATCTTGTTTCCAGTATTAAACCATTCCAGTGACAGTGCTGTCACAAGACCTCCCTGGGCTACATAATCCTTACATCCACATTGGGCATGTCTCAACATGCTTAGTAAGCCAGCTCCATTTCTCTTCAACACTGAAGGGGTTTTGTTCCCCATGAATTCTGTCTGAAGGAGGAAACCACGCACCAAGTGGATCCAAGTTAGAGCTCTCCTAGACCTCATGGTACACAGTTCACAGGATAGAGTCTCAAAAAACTTCTTTTCAGAAGGCTTTGGTTAGAATTCATCCAAACCTGAAAAAATTACATGCTCTAAGTTATTAATAGTAACAAGATTTACTGCTCTCCATTTACAAATTATTTGCATTTTTATGCATTCTTTTAGCATGGATCATCACAAATTTCTTTGGTATTCATGAGGTTGCAGTTTGTGTATTTCCATAATTGCCTCATCATATTCTCCATTAGATAATGGACCAAGCAAAATTCAAAAGCAGCATTGACTCACCACTCCACTGAAAGGCTCATTTTCCTTTGTCCTTGAAGCAGAGCTCACAGGAAAGCCCTGGGAAAGCTCTGCCCTGCTTGATCAGTGCTTGATCATTACAGTCTACAGGAGTTTCCTTACTCCTCATATTAAGATCCATTGATAAGTGGTCTGCACAGTTCTCTTGGGATTAAGAGGACTATATGTATAAGAGTATAAGGACTATACGTATAAGAGGACTATACATATAAGAGCCTATGAAGACAGGCTGAAAGAGTTGGGGCTGTTCAGCCTGGAAAAGAGAAGGCTCTGGGGAGATCTTGTAGCAGCCTTCCAATACCTGAAGGGGCTACAAGAAAGTTGGAGAAGGACTTTTCATAAGGGCAGTTAATGACAAAACAAGGGGAAATGGGTTTAGACTGAAAGAGGGTAGGTTTAGATTAGATATTAGGATGAAGTTCTTCACTGTGAGGGTGGTCAGACATTGGAACAGGTTGCCCAAGGAAGTTGTGGATGCCCTCTCCCTGGAAGTGTTTAAGGCCAGACTGGATGAGGCTTTGAGCAACCTGATCTAGTGGAAGGTGTCCCTGCTGATGGCAGGGGGGTTGGAACTAGATGATCTTTAAGGTCCCTTCTAATCCTAACCATTCTATACTATGTGTATTATAACCAAAGACATCACAATCATTTCAGTTCCACAGTTTTTAAAGTAGGACACAACTGAGAGGGGAAGGGCTCACACAAACACCTCCTGTACACCAGGTCCAAAAATGGCTTGGAGGAACAGTTGCTCATGCCAGGACACAATCACTGCATCTTCTAAGGGAAAGTTTCCATCAAAAACTAACCCATCCCAGACTTCATAGATAATTCACTAGTGCACTAGATGGAGAGGGAAGAAGAAGCAGAGATAGATTCATTTCATGTACATAAAATCCTTTTTGTGTACTTGAGAATGGATATGAACAGATTTAAAATTAACTGTCTTAGTTCACTGCTGGGCAAGTGATCTAAAATGTCCAATAAATAATTCATCCCAGCAACATACATTACTGTGCAGCCTGGTCTGTGACGCTGACCATGTCAAGGGGGTCTCACTTTATGAAAAAGATACAATTTAATTCAGTGCAAAGTGAATAAGCCAAAATCCCATAAATGATTCATCACTGGATTAAAAGCTATAGATTTCTCCATAGAAATTCTCTGTCCTGCATTAAAAATGAAGATGATTGTGTGGTGTGTATTAACTGCTGGATGGTTTAGTTAAGCATGACACCAGCTCTAGTGCTTGAGAGCAACTTTGAAGCCATGAATCTTCATTAGATGTACATCTAAGCATGAAAAGGGGTTACCTTCAAGGATTCAAGGTTCACTAACATCAGTAGAATTACAGAGCATACATCAATACATGAGCGAGGAGAGCCAGGCCTTAGTATTTTTTGGTTTAGAAAACATAACTATAGACAGGACTTATTCCCTGGTTTGGATTACCTATCCTACTCTTCTTTTCCTGGGTTTTATGGGTTTTTTTAAATCATACTCACAAACCTTTTGTTTTTTTAGATATTAAAAAAAAAACACAACTGCATTTTTTAAACAGCAGTAGAACTTGCAGCTTCTTTCCTTCTTAGAAAAATAAACAAAAAAAAACACTTTGGGAAGTGGAGGATTTCCCTTCCCCTTGAAGAAGGCTCAGTGCTTGAAACACTAAAGAAAGTCAATGAATTTATACCAGAGATCATTTCCCAGCACCCCCCTCCCCAATCCTTCCAATGCTTTTTACATACTCCAGTTTGCATCCATCTTCCCAGTGTCCTTGTGGCCTCCTATATCAGCTTCAAACCACTGGGAGCTCTTTGAGTTTACCACAGGGTAAGGAGATGAGCCTTTCTACCAAAGGGTTCTTTACAGGAAACCCCACTCTAATCTCAGTGTTTCTCTTAGTTCTGAGCACTCCCTAAAGTGACCATTTGGAGGGTCCCTTGTCAAGACCACCACCCCCCACCATGAACTCAATAGCAGGAGGAAGTAGATGCTGAGATGTGCTGAAGAATGGTTAGGGGATGACATTTCTTTTGCCAGATCACTGCTGTCATGATGTGGTTGCAGAAGGTGCTGAGTCTTGGGTTTTCTGTTTTAAATTAGCAATAGAAACCAAAGCCATGCTGCTCCCAGCTGGGGTTAGATCTCAGTAGAACAGGAAACAAAGAATTGCATGGACACCGTGGCCGCAGGAGCACAAGAAAACCAGGGTGTTAGTGAAAGTTACAGGAAACTGTGTTGCTAGAGGACACATAAGCCGGAGCCCAGGCCAAGCATGCCAAAAGCATGCCTTGGAGCCAACCATGAGCTGAGATCCCAGTAGGGACCTCCATCGAGACTGGAGGAGGCTGCAAATATTCTGGCTGATGGCAGCAAATCTGCATCACCTTTACAGCCACTTCTGATCTCTCCAGCTGTTTATCTGCTCTGCTCTGTAGCTCAATTTTGCCATCTGCTGTCATGTCTGTGGAAACATGTCCCAGTTCCTCTTTCTACCAGGCTAAAAATTTCCACTTTTTCATGAATTCATCTCATACTGTGTGGTTATCTCTGTTCTTTCCCCAAGTCCCATGATGCTATTTATTCTTATTTCTAATTACCTTTGTACTCAGCCACAGTCTTCCCTTATGCTTGTTCTTTCTTTAGCTCCAATTAGATTCCACCTTTATTTATATTAACCTTAAAAAATGCCTAGGAAAGCACATTAAGGCTAAGAAACAAACCTGGAAACATAATGACCTGTGCTGCTGAGATGGAAAGGAACCATCAGAGAAGTCAGCTCCAATAAAGTCTATTAAGAGAGGTCTCTTATTAATCTCTAAATTATATTTAATTCATTCCTCTGGTTTCTCTTTAAAGGATTTGTATTCCTAACTCAATGCTTGCCTTTTTTTTTCCCCAGTATTTCATCCTGTTTACTCATTAGCCAATCCCATGTCCAAAAATATTCAGATCTCCCTTTTTTATTGCTTTTCTATACCTCCTCCATACTAATCAGGTAGTTCAGTCATTATCTCTTCACGTCAGACATCCTTTACCCAATTTAACTGGTCATTTTGATACAGACATTAGTCCACAAAGCACTGGGGTCCAGTGAAAATTGCTACTTGGACCAAAAGCTAAATCCTTCATTAATTAACCATCTTGCTCCAGAGCATAGCGAGGCTCCCCAGATGTAACACCATTTAGGCTTGACATGGACTCTGAACAAGTTAAAACCCGCTTTGCTCCAGCCAGAGTACAAGTACATAACACTGCAATAACTTCAGCAGCTCAGGGCATTGGGGAAAGGTGTTAAACCTGGATGATTTCAGGTCTTGGTGCTTGGCAGTGAGAGGTGGCCAAAGGCAAAGTCTGGGAGGACTGGAGTTTTGGGGAATTACACATCAGTTTTAAAGCAAATGGTTTTGCTGGTTGGCAGCTCTCTGGGGGGTACGGGAGGCCCGGGGGAAGTTGCATGTGGACAGACTTGGCAGGGTTCAGAGAGTTCAATGGGCACAAACTGGAACACGGGAAGTTCTATCTGAAGATGAGGAAAAACTTTACTTTGAGGGTGACAGAGCACTGGGACAGGCTGCTCAGAGATGTTGTGGAGTCTCCATCTCTGGAGATGTTCAAAACCCGCCTGGACACTTTCCTGTGCGACCTGCTTGAGATGAACCTGCTTTGGCAGGGGGGTTAGACTAGATGATCTCCAGAGGTCCCTTCCAACTCCAACCCTTCTATGAAACAAGCTATAGCAATGCAACTCTGAAGGAAACCTGTCCCCCACAACACACCAGCACGAGCCTCACAGCACTGCCAAGGGCTGGCTTGCCTTTTGTCAAAGTTTTTCCAGTCTGAAGCACTGGTCCCTGTAGGGCTTTGCCACTTATACCCTGGGTATTGTTTCAAGCTGTTTACTGGTTTTCTTGGCTTCAGTGGTTTATGTTTACTCAAGTGCACCACTTCTTTGCTTTTCAAGGTAAAAATCTTAAAAATAAGGACTAACAAGTCCTGATGCCAATGACATACTCTCTGACAGTCCTTTCTTTCTAAAAACCTGCTGCTTTCATCTGGTTTTTCTTCACTGAACACAGAAACTGCATTCTGGGGCTTCCATTGCTTTTGGAAAACAGCATTTCTTTTTTTTTCCCCCAGCTACATTTAAAAAGGCTCCCTTTAACCTTTCACTGAACATACTGTCAGCCAGAGTTAGTTCCTCAGAAATTACTTCAATGTATTTTCATCTCAATTTAACCCTCCCAGATTCCTTGCTTCCAATTGCCACTTTAAACCCAAACTTCAGCCTCAGTAATCAGGTTGGATAAAAAGATAAATAAAAATGCTCAGCAACATAAGTTACACTTACAGCTTCCCTACAGCATTTCGTGGCTGTATTTCCACATGGCTGATCAGATCAAACTCACTTTGCTGGCTCCTATTTCTTCTGCCATTGTTCAACTCCCCAAAGCAGGGCCTTCAAGTCCAGCCAGCACCACAGCAAATGTGCTAGAACCTTCTGGCTGGTTAGAACCAGCAAGAGCCAGCCTGCTCTAAGAAAGTCATTAGTGCAGAGCTAATTAATAAGAGCAAAATGATTGGCACAGCCCTGTCAATTGGGAGTTGCAATGAAGATATTGCTGGCTTAATTAGCAGGTTTACTTGGGAGGAAAAAAAAGCTGCTTCTTTTTTTCTTTTTCTTTTAAAAGGGTACATCAAAACTGTTTGGGGTTTTTTTCCCCTCTTTATTCCTTACAGATTTGTGCGGGATCCATGCCTAGAAGTGGTTTCAAGCATCAGACCCCTGGGCTCAGAACTCTCTGTGTGTTGGGATGGTGGCACCTGCATTAATCAGTGCAGGACAGACACAGGTTTCAGCTGAGCAAACCCAACCTGGGACCCTGCAGCCCACATCCTCTGTTCAGGGACCCTCTTCGTCCTCCCACAATGCAGCTAAACCAGGGCACACAGCAGGGTGCTGAACCCATGCAAGACTGAGAGGGACCCCAAAGAGGAACCTCCTCTGCCTCCCCCTAACTCATGGCCTGTGAGAAGATGCTGTAGAGTCAAAAAGTCTCACCACAGCCCTGAGCATGACTAGCGGGGAAGTCCAGAGCTGCCAGACAATGTTTTC